>NC_141534.1:199305000-199505000 GCF_021556685.1 Rattus norvegicus | reverse complement strand
CCTGAGTATCAATTATTTATGAACCTAAAACTGACAGGACTGTGTAGGTGAATTAGCCGCCTATGTCAAGCTTTGTTATAAATTCCAAGCTACTGTAAAACTCATTTTCATAGCATGTATGCACTAGGCTGACAATATATCAACAGCGAGGCATTAATAATTTAGAGGAATAAGACCATACGGGAACACCTTGGAAACTGCTCTGCTCCGTAGTTGATATTACAAATAAAAAAGTCAAATAAAATGAATTCGCCATAAACAGAGAATCAAATAAAGCATTTTCTCTGTAATTTTATTTTCAATTTTCAGAAACATACCGGTTGATACGTCCACGCTTAGGTAAGTTAAACAAGGCCCTGCACTGTCTTAATTTCCTCCTTTTTCTTTGCCTTCCTAAGCAAATGGCAGGAAAGGCTTTTGACCTGATGATAAACGGAAGGTTTCCCCCTTTCCTGTATTTTTATGACAGCAGAGGAGAGAGATGGACGAGGAGCCCACGCATGCGGAATGCTGTCTGCCGGACTGACACTGCTCGCTGTGGTTTGTCAGCGGGGCTGTATAATGAAACGCAGCATTATGTGACAATAAAGACAGCTGATTGAGACAGTGGCTCTCAAGTTAGGGTTTCCAATCAGTCTGTTCTGAGATGCAGAAGCTCGACCAGGCCCATGACTGGCTTGCTTTGCAGCACCCAGATGTTCTCTCTTGGGTACCAAACCGCATCCATGCCAACAGAAGAGCTGCTTCCCCAGCGTGGAGAGGCTGGGTGTGGGGAGGAGAACTGGCCACGCCCACCTCTGCTACCTCAGCCGATCCTCTCCAAGCTCAGTTCTCCCCTGCTCCCGCCTCTCACCACACTCTCCTCAGTTCTCTTGCTCCTTGTCAGCCTTAACCCTAGCGATCATTTTTGAGGCAAGTGATGCTCACGTGCTACAGAGACTCTTTGTCACTGCTAATGACTTCTCCTGCCCATCTTCCCCCTGCTTGGGATATTTATGGCTCTCTGGCCACATTTGTCTTCTGGAGCCAGTGAGAAGGCATCTGGTTGGGAGAGCTGGGATTCACCTTGTGTTCTGGGTGCTGATCCCATGCCAGGTCCCTCTGGGAAGGAAAAGATCCAGCCACACTGGGACAGCCGCTTCATCTCCTCCCGGTCTTTCATTCTTCATTCATAGAATGGCCCTATTCTGGCACTTTTCCACAGTTTTTCATCTCTGCTTTTAGGGACTGCCCATATCTTCCCGAAGCTGGGTCTCCTACAAGACCCACGAGCCCTAGATGAGACACAGCAGCTCAACTCAGCAAATCTCCACCTAACAACAGGTCTTCATAGGGAATCTATTTCAGTCCCCTAGGTAATCCATTCCAGTCCCCTGCCTCACTCTTACCCAGAGATTCAACAAATTACAAAGAGCAGCCCGAGGCCCGTAGCGCCTCATTCCTCTCATTTGCGAGGGACTGAATAAAAATTAAATGTCTACTGGCTCACAAGCCCTATTTTGAAATCTTGCAGCAGGAGCTGGGGAGGCGGCTCAGTGAGTAAAGCACTCGCCATGTGCACCATGAGGACCTGCATCTGAGCCCCCAGCACCCACCGAAAGAGCTACGCATGCCTCTAATCCCAGCAATGGTGCACACACAAGCAGACCCGAGGAACTTGCTGGCCAGTTAGCCAAGCAGAAAACTGTCCATTCAGTGAATTCCATTCAAGGCAATAAAACAGAAAGAGAGAAGACGGCCAACATCATCCTGCAGTTTCTATGTGGTGCACAAAACCCCATATTCATGTGCATGTCTCACACACAAGGAAAGGGGGCAAGGATAAAATAGAGAGCAATTGAGGAAGGCCCCTCACCACCTCTGCTCTACACACACACACACACACACACACACACACACACTCACCCCTCCACACATACTCACACACACACACTCACACACACACTCACACACACACTCACATACATACACTTACACACACAGTCACACACACACTCACATACACACACTCACACACACTCACATACACACACTCACCCCCACACACACTCACACACACACTCACACACACTCACCCACACACACAGTCACACACACATACACCACACACACACTCACACACACTCATATACACACACTCATCCCCACACACAGTCACACACACTCACACACACACAGTCACACACACACTCACACACACACACTCACCCCCACACACAGTCACACACACACACTCACCCCACACACAGTCACACACACACACTCACACACACATTCACATACACACACAGTCACACACACACACACTCACACACGCAATCAGAGTGTATGAAGGAGTTGGACATACGCCATCACTACAGAGGTTTCTGTGAGGGACACAGAACCCTGAGAAGTCTATAGACCTTAGAATTTCCCTCAAAGTCCCTTCTCCCCCGCCCCCATGCTTGCTGATACTGGTATGTTTCTGAAATCTTTCAGGGCATCCTTAAGCTTTCTGAGTTCTTCTAGTAGAGGGAGGCTGACAAGATTTCATTTCTCTCCTCTCTTTCTTTCCTCCTCTTCTTTTACTTTTTTCTTTTTAATGCTTTGTGAAATTACACTCTGCAAAATACCTGCTTAGACAACCTGCTTTGGGCCCTGGAAATTCCCATTTGCTGATGTGCCTCACTCTGCCTGAGAAGACAACCATCTACTTTCTGATTCAAGGCTGATGCCAGTGACCTAGGGACCACTCTGTTTCCTACCTGGCCCCGACAGGGCATCAACAACAGTCTGCTTCCTAGGCCACTGCTTTAACCCATGCACAAACACACTCAGTGTATTGTGTCCCTAATAATGGAGTCTCCTGCTCCCTTTACAAGTCAATTTCCTGTGACCAGTGTGGCAGAAAGAAGAGCAGGTGAGGTGGGTCTCGAGTTGGATCATTCTGCTCCCTAAAAAAAAAAGTCCTGAGACATTAATGGATTGGGGTGTATAGAAAAATGCTTGCTGTCATTTGAAATAACTGAGGAAGTAGCCCTGAAAATTCCAGTTTTATGAGGTGCATATATATATATACATACATATATATGCATGCTATGGTTTGAATATTATATATACTTCAATGGAGGATATCATTTGGATCTGTTTGAAAGAGGAAGAATTAAGAGGGCTGCCACCTCCAAGAGGAATAATGTTCATGCAGTGACAGGGATGTAAAGGAGGTTCTGTGCAGAGTGCACAGAAGGAGTCTGACCCCATGTGTATACAGCTGCAGAAAGGAACCCGCCTCTAGATTTGGGGAATGATAGCACCCCAGCTCTCAGGACCAGGGAGGCTTGCTTCTCTCTGCACTTTGGGGAGGTTAAATAGCTGTCTATATTTCTTCTAAGACCGTTCCTCTCTTTCTATTTGTGATTCCCAATGGACAGTGTCTCTCTCCCGACTGAGCTTTGTGCAACTGAAAGGAAGGAGAGTCACTTGCTTCTTCCCCATCGTAGCTCAAAGCAGCATGGGACTTATGGGCACTCTGCTCAATGAAGGACGAAAATAGATATTTAGGTCTTGTAAGTTATCAGTTCAACTACCGAGTAATTTTTTAAGCACCCTTTGAGTGGGTTTTTAAGAGGTGGGTTTGAGAGAGGCCAACGGAGACTCCCGCCTGGCGTGGTAGAATTTGAACATGTCACAGTGGGGTGTAGTGCTCTTCGTATGAGAGCCCTGCACAAGAGGTTGCCAGGACAAGCTGGTACGTCCTCAGTGAATAGCATTGGACTTGTCTTGGGGGTACTAACCAAAGTAAAGAGATGTGTGCACAGCAGCTATTCATAAGAGACAAGAGGCAGAAAAAACCTGAGTGACCATCGTCTGATAGTGAGGTTTAGAAAATGTGGTGAACCCATGCAAGGGACTATCGTGTACCCATTAAAAAGATAACACAGTCTTGACACAGGTAGGTAAATCTTGAAAACCCTGTGCTAAGAAAATAAGCTGGAGACAATAGTTGGATGATGTATAGTTTCAGTTTTGCCGATGTATCAAAGATTGGCAAATCCATAGAGATTAAAACCAGATTGAAGCTGGGGGAGGAGGCACCAGATTCTTTGGGGAAAGGGGAAAAATGGAAAGTTCTGGTTTGATGGATGTGATGATTCATCTTCATTGTTAACTTGACTGGATTTTCACCTCGGAAACACCCCTCTGGAGGTACCTTTGAAGAAGTTTCCAGATGGATTTAACTGAAGGCAGAAAACCCACTCTGAATGTGAAAGGCACCATCCCCTGGGCTTAGGCTCTGCATCCATTGTGCATCTCAAATACAGATTCAGTGCGACTAGATGCCCCCTGTCACTAAAACCTCCCCAGTGGAGGACTGTATCCCCACTTCCCTCCTGTAGCTGCTGTGGTTACAGCAAAAAGAAATATATAATTAACACAACAGATATGGTATTTTATTTAGAGGTGAGGAAAATGTTTTAGACCTAGGCGGAGAGGTGGCTGTGAGGAACTGAAATGCTCCTGGAGTTTTAAGATTCACTTTATGTTGTGTGAGTTTCATTTCAAAAATCTGTGTGAATTACGGTGGATTGTGGTTAATTAAACAGAACAGGCAATTGGGTTCGTGGCGCAGTCTTCCTGGTAACCATTCAAAGGCCACACTCATAAGGTAGGCGGAGAACCATTGAGTTAGCAGGATGGCTAAGGGGTTAAGAGACTTTTCTTTCCCCCAGGAACCTCTGCCAATGGCACTGTTACACCAAGGCTTCCTGTGTGTCTTTGCTGGTGTAGCGCTTTTTTTTTTTTAAGTTAACCTTTTTTTTTTTTTTACTACAACAAACAATTTAAGATTGAAGCCATTCTCTAGGGTTTTATTTTATTTTATTTTTAGATACATGAATGTGTCTATGTGTACTTACATGTGCATGTGAGTCCAAATATCCATGAAGGCCAGAGGAGAAACTCCCAGGGGCTGGAGTTAGAAGCATGTTCGAGGCTTCCAGGAACTAAAACCTGGTCCTTTGCAAGAGCTGCACATGCTCTTAACCACTGAGATATCCCTCCAGCCCCTTCTCTGATTTTCAAGGGTACGGTGGAGTGCTGTTAACTGTTTGCACAGTGCTGGGTGGCTGATCTTGTGCTTCCTTATCTTCATGACTGAACCTTAAGGCCCAGCAAGTAGGCATTTCCCATGCCTTACAGCCTCCAGTACCTGGTCCCACCATGCCAGCATATGGTTAAACGATTCCTCTTGGTTAGTCTGAGAAACACCTAGGAGATGAATAAAGAGTACTTCTGGGTGCTTCTGTGAGATGCTTCCTGAGTTGATTATCTGAGGGATAAAGCCCCAGCCTAAATGTATGTGTCTCTATGCCCTTACCTGGGGCCCTAAGAGAATAAAAAGAAAAGAGAAAGCCAGTTAGTTCAGGCACACCCTCCCTGCCATGATGGACTGAGTCCTCCCAAACCATGTGCAAAATAAATGACCATTTCCTGAGCTGTTTTATATGCGTTTCCCAGGGTAAGAAAGCTAAGAGGTTTCCTAAGCACTGGATCCCCTCCTACAGTGTGTTACTCCTATGACTGCCTTGGGTGGCTTAGAGGAGTAGCCGAGAGTCATTTACGTTGTCATGTATGACAAAGCTTCGTTCTTCTTCAGAGCTGAATGGCACTCCTTTAGGCTACATCTTCAAGGCTGAGTGGACAGCACTCCCTTAGGTTGTATGCTACACGCTCTTTGTATACACAGTTGCGGATGTTTGTGCTGTTTCTACATCTGGCTGCAGCCACCACTGGGGCAGTAATCTATCTTCAAGACCCTGCTTTCAGTTCTTTTTATAAAGTGGTTTGCTGGATCTTATGACAATTCTATCTTTTACCTTTCCAAAGAACCTCTATACTGTTTTCTCAGCCACTGCTTTATTTTTTTTTTCCCCACCAGCAATGCACCAGCAATGATTAGGGGCCCTCATCTCTCCACTGCCTTGCCAATCCTGGTCTCATATGTTGGCGTAGCTCTTCAGATGTCAAGGAACAGACACTCTTAGGTAGCCTCATGAGATGTGGATGGAGATGTGCCTGACTGAGGACAGCCACGGTACAGCTGCCATCATGCAAGTGTGTCATACCCCGGGAACAAAGTCATTTGGAGCATCTAAAGTTTGACTTGGTCACTCAGAGCTGAACAACCTATCCTGGTTCTCAGGCTCTGTTATCTCAGCAGCCCTGATATTTCCCTCCTGTGTCCTTCCCCTTCCGTATAACCATCTTGCCCAGGTCTCTTCCTGCTCCCTGCACCTCCCTCTGTGGCTCCAGCTCACTGCATCTTCTGTGTCTCTGATTCTGCTCTTTAGAATAAACCGTGCCCATTATCTTTCACACGTCTTGAATTCTACTCCTGTCCTAGTCAGAACTTGGCCCCTTGTCCTTCAGGAGTCACATAGAGAATGTTCTAGTCCTTGAATGCCACAAGATGGGATTGAGTATTTATATGTTCATTAAAAATGTAAAGCATGACTCCTGGCTCACAGCAGGCAGATCTGACGCATAATCTGTCGTGTGGAGACCTGTGCTTGAGGTCCCTGTTTTCCAAAACAAGTTGCCACAGTAACAGGCAATTGCAACGATAACCATAAAATATCACAGACTTGGAAATTTATAAAGAACAAAGGTTGGTGTCTTACCCTTCCAGAGACTAAGTGCATGGTCTAGAGACTGGCATCTTCTTGCTACATCATACAATAAGACAAGTGGGTGACAAGGGGACATGCTTATAGGAGAGTGCAAGAGAGTCAAACTAACTTTTGTAACAAACTCACTCTTGTGATATTAAATCCTTTCTCACAGCAACAATCTTTATGCACTTATGAAGGTGAGGGCCCATCTTCCTATAACATTAGAAATCAAGTTGCCAGCATGCAACTTTGGGAATATGTATTCAAACCAGAGCACCAAGTTAACACCACAGAGCCTTGATTTCTTCAACTGTAAAATAACGCTGCTAGCCTGGACTAATAGAAGCTGTGGGTCCCTCCTCTTTTCCTGCTCCTTCCTGTGGCTGAGTTTATCTGGGACTCAATGTTTCTGGCCGATAACCCTTGATCCAGGGACTAAAGATTCCCTGGCTTGTTAGAGCACAGGTGCCCTTGATGTCCCAATGTCTGGGAAAACAAGGCATCTGACAGCCTGTTCCCAAGCCTGAGCCAAAGACCTGGGGGGATCCCATCCTCCTCAGTGTGTGGCTCCTACTGAACCCTATGCTCCTTAGGGTGCCTTTTGTGTCTATGGAAAGCCATTAAAAGTATTTGATATTAAAGGGAGCTCCTGCCTTACCCACCACCGTGATTTACCTCGTTGTCTTGACTATCACTTGCAAGCCATCAAATTTACGAACCATTTAAGGTCTTGTCCAGCTAATAGCCCAGACAGGGTGTATAATACTGGTCGCTTTATAAAAACTCATTCTCTCTAGCCTCCTGACACAGCTCATCAGAGAGGAAGGTAGGTTTGCCAGGCTGATTTGGAATGACAGATCCTTTAAGCCCAGCCACACAGGGAGGGAACTGATGGCCAAGAATGTCTGGAGGGTGCCCTAAACAATCATCCCTCCTCCTTCAAGGAAATGCTATGGGGCTTCACATTGCGAATAGGGAGAAACTGAACCAAGTAGAGTGACTGGAGGAGGTGGAGAGGCTAGAGGATGTGAAGAAGCTGGAGAAGATGAAGAGGCAGAGAAGGTAGAGAGGCTGGAGAGTATGGAGATGCTGAAGAGGGTAGAGAGGCTGGAGAGGGTGAGAGGTGGAGAGGGTGAGAGGTGGAGAAGGTCGGAGAGAGTAAAGATAATAGAGATCCTGGGATGGAGGGCTGGAGGGTAAGAGATGCTGAGAGGCTGTCAAGGGATGCAGAGCAAATTCCTATCATCAGCACCCTGCCAGAGCTGGGACGCGCCACTCATCCCATGAGGGACAGGAAGCACAGCTGTTAGGGAAGTTCCTGAGGAGCTGCCCCCAGGCCCCGCCCACCACACACATACACATGGCCCAGTGGGTTTGAGTTGAGGACTCACCTCAGGAGATTCAGGGATGGAAGAGGGGAGGGGAAAGATTTATTATTGTAGTGCTGAGGACCAAATATGGGACCAGGCACATACTAGGCAAACATTCTACCACTGAGCTATGTCCTCAGCTCTGACACAGTTTTGTTGTTTCGCATAGTTTTCATGCTCTGAGACAGGGTCTCACTGAATAGCCCCCAGTGAGCATGAAATTCACCATGTAAGTTCAGGTTGATCTTGAACTTGCATCAATTCCCATAGTCTCTACCTATTGAGTGTTGAGGTTGCATGTATGAACAGCATGGTTTTAACTTTTTTATATATCACTTAGTATCTAAGTGAGTCTAAAAACTCACTTAGATACTAAAATGTAAAATCAGTCAGTACCCAAGCCGTTTGTATCCCATATTATTTGAAATCCATGCCGTTTCCTCACATTGATTTTTAAATGCAAGAGAAGCAGGTCTCAGACAGACAAAAAAAAATTTAACATGTCATTAGGAAGCTAAGGAAAAGGTGGCATGGAAATATCTACTTTTAGAAGGGCCACAAAAGATAATGGAACTACAGAAGTCAGGCGCTGTTCTGTTGCCATGACGAACAAAAGGCTGCCATGATTTTAGGTGTTTTGATGGCAGGGACAGTAGTGGCCAGTGACACATCAGTCTGCTGTCAACTCTGACTTGGTCTGACCTACTTGACTTTGAAAGTCAGGAGCTCTTAGCTAAGATAGGAATTTTTGCAGGGATGTAGGTGTTACACCAGTAGCCATGGGTTACCAGAAGAGGAAGGTGGAGACAGGATGCTTCTCTGCATCACAGGGAAGCTTCCCGGCCCTAAGGAGGACCCACATGAGCACCTCTGCATCATTGCTCATTAAGGAGATGGGCTCAGCTTAGGCACAGGGTTAGATTCCCGTTCACTAGTCTTTAGACCCCTCGTTCAAGTCAAGCAGAGACAGGAAGGAATGCACACCATGGAATGAGTCAATGTTGGTGGAATCTTACTCTTCTCACAAGTTTATCTCTGAATGCATCTGAATAGCAACCTACATGTACTCAGTTCCATTCATGTTACTACATGCCTATTACACAGTAAGAACTGTTACTAAGGATAGCGACCACAAGCCAAACACTGATCCTGCCTATAGGGAGCTTAGTCTTCTTACACTGCTGTGTGCCTAACCACTGCTGTATGCCTAGCCCCATCTACTAAAGCAGAGTGGATTTAAAGAACAACTACAATTTTTTTTTGACTCTCAAAAGACTTATAGTGTGTGAGGACCTTCAGGAGACACCTAAGGAGGTTTAAGACATTGGGTCATGAAAACTCACTTTGATTGTCTCCACTCCTGGGGAGAGGCGAGGATAACGAGGAGCCACTTCTATGTCTGACCCCACCACCATCATCCTACAGGTCCCAGGTGCTCTAATCTGTCAACTCTACACTAGTTGTCTCCATCGTAGAGACCACCTCCACCTTAGAGAAAGTTCCTCTCCATTTTAGAGTTTGCCTCCTCTTAGAGCTTGCCCCTGACATTTTATCTTTAAGTCCAATTTGAACTTGCTGCCTTTTGAAAAATGCTGTGTTTTTAGGACCTTTCGCCTGCGTTCCAAGCTAAGAAAATCCGATTCTTTTCCCCACTCAAACCACTTCAGATCTCACTTAGCAGACAAAGGTGGCAGCGGAGTCCTATTTGTCCCTAATCTAACCGCCTTTTGGTTTTGTTGTTTGATTCCTCCTGAAGGGAAGAGTCCATAAGCGCATGGCTGATTTTTATATTAAGAGCCTCGGAAAAGCTCAGACCTTCTGACCTAAGAACTTCCCTTGGGAGCTTATTCCAGAGAAGTGATCCTAAATTCTGTTACAAATGCTTTGGCCTGGAGATGCCAGTACCTCTTGATAGGGAATGATTTGAATCTGCCTACTCAGCCACAAGACCGAAGTTAAATAAATTACAGGCAGTCTATACATTAAGACCCTGTCAACCGCTGTCGTGGTGTTCACACAGAACATGCTTTAATAACTGGTGAAATGCTTTTGCAATGACGGGCTGAGGGAACAAAAAGATCAGAATCCAGAGTGACAGACGGAATTTGGGTTCAATTATGAATTGTTTGCACACGAATGATATAAACTAAACTGTTAGTAGTTATATCTAAAATTAGGACCATGGTGGAATCTTGTCTTCTCCACTATTTTTTTTCTATATTTAATGACTTTTTCACAACCAAGATGAGTTAAGGAAAACATGTGAAAAAAATGGTCCTCGGAAATCTGTGGGTGGGGTCTGCGGAGCCAGGCACAGAGCTTCAGGAGTGGGCAAGAGGCAAAGCTTGTGAAAAATATCCTTTAAACCATCAACTACATCTTGTGGGCACAATTGTTTGCTCCAAATTGGCTATTTATTCTGTTAATGACTTTTTTTTTCCTTGTGAACCACTGTTTACAAATAAGGCAGATCCTGGAATCTGCTAGCAATTAGGGCATTGTTCTGGCTTCCTAATGAAAAATAAACACCATTAATAACGCCTGTCGCAGCTTATGCTCACGTTGGTTTTGTGCCGTTTACTTTGAGAACAGATAATAATCCCTAAGGGATGCACCAAGCCTACGGAGCGACCCTCTGTTTCCATGCTACTCTGATGGCAGCCAGAGAAGATGAGACAAAGGACAAAGGGGGGATTTCCCTCCTTTTTCATGCAAGCTTTCGTAAGTGTCTCCTGGAGATCCTCTTCTCTCTTTTTGTTCTCCAAATGTCTGGGTAGCCAGTTAACTCAAGCAGCGCAGCGTGTTAGCGGTCTTCTTTGTTAGATTGTATCCATCCGTTACAGCCTGTTGCTCTTCTGAGACTCACAAGCTCTGGAGTGCTCAGGAACTGGTCAATAGCACAATCAAGAAAAATCTTGAGCTTAGATGAAATGTCCATCTTCAAACTCGGCTCTGCCTGGTTTTAGATGTAGTGTTTGTTCTAGTAGATCTTCTACCCAGCTCTGGCCCTCCTCCTGGCTTGGTGTCGTTGACCTTGAAGTCAAGGTCAGACCTAGTGTGACTAAGCTACAGGAGGACCTCACAGGCTCAATGATAATTCTGAATATCCAGAAAATTGGAGGTGAAAAGGAGAGATAAGGTGACATGTAGAAGGAAAAAATGCATTTGTTCTCTTTCTGGTAACATTCCAAAGGAAGTTGGTGGTCACTTGTGGATCTGCCTCTCTTGATCCCTTGTTGAAGGCATCTATGACACAGGGTCTGCCTGGCCACTCTGAGGAAGGGCTACTTGAGTGAGATAGAGCTGACAGACCTTCAAACCCACAGGTACCTATGAGGACCCCATGAGGGACTAAAGAGGGTAACACATACCTGTTGAGTGGTGGGGGAATAAGTGTTTTAGGAAGGATAGCCTGAAATTCTTAATATATAGAGATCTACCTGACTGAGGTATGGTACTTGTGTTTAAATATATTTCTTGTTCATTAAACTTTGAGATAAAAGCATTTTTCAGTGATTCTGACATTCCCAGTAATGCAAGGTAATGGATACAATCTCTCTGGGGTTATGTTGCAAATTTTTTCTGGGGTAGTTCACACATGTGTGCAGCAGGAAGTGGAGGGATTAGAAAGGTCCTGCTGTAGAGGTGGTTCTCAGGAATAGGTGCATGGAGTGGGTGGGACATGAAGACTTCCAGCCAGGAACCAAGACCTACCCTGAGGAGAACCAGAATACCTCACATGCTGGCGAAAATGGGAGCTGGGCTGACTGTCTCTGGAACAGAGGAGTCAACTACTTTGTAAAAACCAAAAAAAAAAAAAAAAAAAAAGAAAAGAAAAAGAAAGAAAGAAACAAAGAAAGAAGGAAGGGACCCTCGGATCCCGGCCCGCAGCAGCTCTCTGCTCCCAGACCCGGTGAGAGAGAGACCCAACCGCC
This sequence comes from Rattus norvegicus, assembly GCF_021556685.1. Classification (NCBI taxonomy): domain Eukaryota; kingdom Metazoa; phylum Chordata; class Mammalia; order Rodentia; family Muridae; genus Rattus; species Rattus norvegicus. Next base: position 199,493,045 of record NC_141534.1, on the reverse strand, counting down.
TGGTCAGGTGGGCACTCCTGAGGCTGCAGAGCGGAAGAGACCACCAACACTGCTCACCCCTGCCCACATCCCTGGCCCAAGAGGAAACTGTATAAGGCCTCTGGGCTCCCGTGGGGGAGGGCCCAGGAGCGGCAGGACCCCTACCTGAGACACCGCTGGAACCTGAAAGAAACAGACCGGATAAACAGTTCTCTGCACCCAAATCCCGTGGGAGGGAGAGCTAAACATTCAGAGAGGCAGACAAGCCTGGGAAACCAGAAGAGACTGCTCCCTGCACACACATCTCGGACGCCAGAGGAAAAAGCCAAAGACCATCTGGAACCCTGGTGCACTGAAGCTCCCGGAAGGGGCGGCACAGGTCTTCCTGGTTGCTGCCGCTGCAGAGAGCCCGTGGGCAGCACCCCACGAGCAAACTTGAGCCTCAGGACCACAGGTACGACCAAATTTTCTGCTGCAAGAAAGCTGCCTGGTGACCTCAAGACACAGGCCCACAGGAACAGCTGAAGACCTGTAGAGAGGAAAAACTACACGCCCGAAAGCAGAACACTCTGTCCCCATAACTGACTGAAAGAGAGGAAAACAGGTCTACAGCACTCCTGACACATAGGCTTATAGGACAGTCTAGCCACTGTCAGAAATAGCAGAACAAAGTAACACTAGAGATAATCTGATGGCGAGAGGCAAGCGCAGAAACCCAAGCAACAGAAACCAAGACTACATGGCACCATCGGAGCCCAATTCTCCCATCAAAACAAACATGGAATATCCAAACACACCAGAAAAGCAAGATCTATTTTCAAAATCATATTTGATCATGATGCTGGAGGACTTCAAGAAAGACATGAAGAACTCCCTTAGAGAACAAGTAGAAGCCTACAGAGAGGAATCGCAAAAATGCCTGAAAGAATCGCAAAAATCCCTGAAAGAATTCCAGGAAAACACAAATAAACAAGTAGAAGCCCATAGAGAGGAGACACAAAAATCCCTGAAAGAATTCCAGGAAAACATAAATAAACAAGTAGAAGCCCATAGAGAGGAGACACAAAAATCCCTGAAAGAATTCCAGGAAAACACAATCAAACAGTTGAAGGAATTAAAAATGGAAATAGAAGCAATCAAGAAAGAACACATGGAAACAACCCTGGATATAGAAAACCAAAAGAAGAGACAAGGAGCTGTAGATACAAGCTTCACCAACAGAATACAAGAGATGGAAGAGAGAATCTCAGGAGCAGAAGATTCCATAGAAATCATTGACTCAACTGTCAAAGATAATGTAAAGCGGAAAAAGCTACTGGTCCAAAACATACAGGAAATCCAGGACTCAATGAGAAGATCAAACCTAAGGATAATAGGTATAGAAGAGAGTGAAGACTCCCAGCTCAAAGGACCAGTAAATATCTTCAACAAAATCATAGAAGAAAACTTCCCTAACCTAAAAAAAGAGATACCCATAGACATACAAGAAGCCTACAGAACTCCAAATAGATTGGACCAGAAAAGAAACACCTCCCGTCACATAATTGTCAAAACACCAAACGCACAAAATAAAGAAAGAATATTAAAAGCAGTAAGGGAAAAAGGTCAAGTAACATATAAAGGGAGACCTATCAGAATCACCCCAGACTTCTCGCCAGAAACTATGAAGGCCAGAAGATCCTGGACTGATGTCATACAGACCCTAAGAGAACACAAATGCCAGCCCAGGTTACTGTATCCAGCAAAACTCTCAATTAACATTGATGGAGAAACCAAGATATTCCATGACAAAACCAAATTTACACAATATCTTTCTACAAATCCAGCACTACAAAGGATAATAAATGGTAAAGCCCAACATAAGGAGGCAAGCTATACCCTAGAAGAAGCAAGAAACTAATCGTCTTGGCAACAAAACAAAGAGAATGAAAGCACACAAACATAACCTCACATCCAAATATGAATATAAAGGGAAGCAATAATCACTATTCCTTAATATCTCTCAATATCAATGGCCTCAACTCCCCAATAAAAAGACATAGATTAACAAACTGGATACGCAACGAGGACCCTGCATTCTGCTGCCTACAGGAAACACACCTCAGAGACAAAGACAGACACTACCTCAGAGTGAAAGGCTGGAAAACAACTTTCCAAGCAAATGGTCAGAAGAAGCAAGCTGGAGTAGCCATTCTAATATCAAATAAAATCAATTTCCAACTAAAAGTCATCAAAAAAGATAAGGAAGGACACTTCATATTCATCAAAATCCACCAAGATGAACTCTCAATCCTAAATATCTATGCCCCAAATACAAGGGCACCTACATACGTAAAAGAAACCTTACTAAAGCTCAAAACACACATTGCACCTCACACAATAATAGTGGGAGATTTCAACACACCACTCTCATCAATGGACAGATCATGGAAACAGAAACTAAACAGTGATGTCGACAGACTAAGAGAAGTCATGAGCCAAATGGACTTAACGGATATTTATAGAACATTCTATCCTAAAGCAAAAGGATATACCTTCTTCTCAGCTCCTCATGGTACTTTCTCCAAAATTGACCATATAATTGGTCAAAAAACGGGCCTCAACAGGTACAGAAAGATAGAAATAATCCCATGCGTGCTATCGGACCACCACGGCCTAAAACTGGTCTTCAATAACAATAAGGGAAGAATGCCCACATATACGTGGAAATTGAACAATGCTCTCCTCAATGATAACCTGGTCAAGGAAGAAATAAAGAAAGAAATTAAAAACTTTTTAGAATTTAATGAAAATGAAGATACAACATACCCAAACTTATGGGACACAATGAAAGCTGTGCTAAGAGGAAAACTCATAGCGCTGAGTGCCTGCAGAAAGAAACAGGAAAGAGCATATGTCAGCAGCTTGACAGCACACCTAAAAGCTCTAGAACAAAAAGAAGCAAATACACCCAGGAGGAGTAGAAGGCAGGAAATAATCAAACTCAGAGCTGAAATCAACCAAGTAGAAACAAAAAGGACCATAGAAAGAATCAACAGAACCAAAAGTTGGTTCTTTGAGAAAATCAACAAGATAGATAAACCCTTAGCCAGACTAACGAGAGGACACAGAGAGTGTGTCCAAATTAACAAAATCAGAAATGAAAAGGGAGACATAACTACAGATTCAGAGGAAATTCAAAAAATCATCAGATCTTACTATAAAAACCTATATTCAACAAAATTTGAAAATCTTCAGGAAATGGACAATTTCCTAGACAGATACCAGGTATCGAAGTTAAATCAGGAACAGATAAACCAGTTAAACAACCCCATAACTCCTAAGGAAATAGAAGCAGTCATTAAAGGTCTCCCAACCAAAAAGAGCCCAGGTCCAGACGGGTTTAGTGCAGAATTCTATCAAACCTTCATAGAAGACCTCATACCAATATTATCCAAACGATTCCACAAAATTGAAACAGATGGAGCACTACCGAATTCCTTCTATGAAGCCACAATTACTCTTATACCTAAACCACACAAAGACACAACAAAGAAAGAGAACTTCAGACCAATTTCCCTTATGAATATCGACGCAAAAATACTCAATAAAATTCTGGCAAACCGAATTCAAGAGCACATCAAAACAATCATCCACCATGATCAAGTAGGCTTCATCCCAGGCATGCAGGGAAGGTTTAATATACGGAAAACCATCAACGTGATCCATTATATAAACAAATTGAAAGAACAAAACCACATGATCATTTCATTAGATGCTGAGAAAGCATTTGACAAAATTCAACACCCCTTCATGATAAAAGTCCTGGAAAGAATAGGAATTCAAGGCCCATACCTAAACATAGTAAAAGCCATATACAGCAAACCAGTTGCTAACATTAAACTAAATGGAGAGAAACTTGAAGCAATCCCACTAAAATCAGGGACTAGACAAGGCTGCCCACTCTCTCCCGACTTATTCAATATAGTTCTTGAAGTTCTAGCCAGAGCAATCAGACAACAAAAGGAGATCAAGGGGATACAGATCAGAAAAGAAGAGGTCAAAATATCACTATTTGCAGATGACATGATAGTATATTTAAGTGATCCCAAAAGTTCCACCAGAGAACTACTAAAGCTGATAAACAACTTCAGCAAAGTGGCTGGGTATAAAATTAACTCAAATAAATCAGTTGCCTTCCTCTATACAAAAGAGAAACAAGCCGAGAAAGAAATTAGGGAAACGACACCCTTCATAATAGACCCAAATAATATAAAGTACCTCGGTGTGACTTTAACCAAGCAAGTAAAAGATCTGTACAATAAGAACTTCAAGACACTGAGGAAAGAAATTGAAGAAGACCTCAGAAGATGGAAAGATCTCCCATGCTCATGGATTGGCAGGATTAATATAGTAAAAATGGCCATTTTACCAAAAGCAATCTACAGATTCAATGCAATCCCCATCAAAATACCAATCCAATTCTTCAAAGAGTTAGACAGAACAATTTGCAAATTCATCTGGAATAACAAAAAACCCAGGATAGCTAAAGCTATCCTCAACAATAAAAGGACTTCAGGGGGAATCACTATCCCTGAACTCAAGCAGTATTACAGAGCAATAGTGATAAAAACTGCATGGTATTGGTACAGAGACAGACAGATAGACCAATGGAATAGAATTGAAGACCCAGAAATGAATCCACACACCTATGGTCACTTGATTTTTGACAAAGGAGCCAAAACCATCCAATGGAAAAAAGATAGCATTTTCAGCAAATGGTGCTGGTTCAACTGGAGGGCAACATGTAGAAGAATGCAGATCGATCCATGCTTATCACCCTGTACAAAGCTTAAGTCCAAGTGGATCAAGGACCTCCACATCAAACCAGACACACTCAAACTAATAGAAGAAAAACTAGGGAAGCATCTGGAACACATAGGCACTGGAAAAAATTTCCTGAACAAAACACCAATGGCTTATGCTCTAAGATCAAGAATCGACAAATGGGATCTCATAAAACTGCAAAGCTTCTGTAAGGCAAAGGACACTGTGGTTAGGACAAAACGGCAACCAACAGATTGGGAAAAGATCTTTACCAATCCTACAACAGATAGAGGCCTTATATCCAAAATATATAAAGAACTCAAGAAGTTAGACCGCAGGGAAACAAATAACCCTATTAAAAAATGGGGTTCAGAGCTAAACAAAGAATTCACAGCTGAGGAATGCCGAATGGCTGAGAAACACCTAAAGAAATGTTCAACATCTTTAGTCATAAGGGAAATGCAAATCAAAACAACCCTGAGATTTCACATGACACCAGTGAGAATGGCTAAGATCAAAAACTCAGGTGACAGCAGATGCTGGCGAGGATGTGGAGAAAGAGGAACACTCCTCCATTGTTGGTGGGATTTCAGACTGGTAAAACCATTCTGGAAATCAGTCTGGAGGTTCCTCAGAAAATTGGACATTGAACTGCCTGAGGATCCAGCTATACCTTTCTTGGGCATATACCCAAAAGATGCCTCAACATATAAAAGAGACACGTGCTCCACTATGTTCATAGCAGCCTTATTTATAATAGCCAGAAGCTGGAAAGAACCCAGATGCCCTTCAACAGAGGAATGGATACAGAAAATGTGGTACATCTACACAATGGAATATTACTCAGCTATCAAAAACAACAAGTTTATGAAATTCGTAGGCAAATGGTTGGAACTGGAAAATATCATCCTGAGTGAGCTAACCCAATCACAGAAAGACATACATGGTATGCACTCATTGATAAGTGGCTATTAGCCCAAATGCTTGAATTACCCTAGATCCCTAGAACAAACGAAACTCAAGACGGATGATCAAAATGTGAATGCTTCACTCCCTCTTTAAATGAGGAAAAAGAATACCCTTGGCAGGGAAGGGAGAGGCAAAGATTAAAACAGAGACTGAAGGAACACCCATTTAGAGCCTGCCCCACATGTGGCCCATACATATACAGCCACCCAATTAGACAAGATGGATGAAGCAAAGAAGTGCAGACCGACAGGAGCCGGATGTAGATCGCTCCTGAGAGACACAGCCAGAATACAGCAAATACAGAGGCGAATGCCAGCAGCAAACCACTGAACTGAGAATAGGTCCCCTGTTGAAGGAATCAGAGAAAGAACTGGAAGAGCTTGAAGGGGCTCGAGACCCCAAAAGTACAACAATGCCAAGCAACCAGAGCTTCCAGGGACTAAGTCACTACCTAAAGACTATACATGGACTGACCCTGGACTCTGACCCCATAGGTAGCAATGAATATCCTAGTAAGAGCACCAGTGGAAGGGGAAGCCCTGGGTCCTGCTAAGACTGAACCCCCAGTGAACTAGTCTATGGGGGGAGGGCGGCAATGGGGGGAGGGTTGGGAGGGGAACACCCATAAGGAAGGGGAGGGGGGAGGGGGATGTTTGCCCGGAAACCGGGAAAGGGAATAACACTCGAAATGTATATAAGAAATACTCAAGTTAATAAAAAAAAAAGAAAGAAAGAAGGAAGGAAGGAAGAAAGAGAGAGAGAGAAAGAGAGAGAGAGAGAGAAAGAAAGGAAGAAAGAGAGAGAGAGAGAGAGAGAAAGAAAGAAAAAAGAAAATTCTCATATGGTAGAATTCCCATAAGAGAATATAAAAGTTAGGACCATTTATCCTTTATATAGCCCATCCTTTACCACATGGCCGGTTCCCTTTCTCCCCACCATCTGTCAATCTCCTTGGAAGTTAGAGTATGGGCTTAAATTTTTCAAAACCTATTAATATGGGTTCTTAAATGCTTTAACCTCCCTTCTAGCCCACCACCCATCAGAAGTGGTGGAAAAGAAAGATTATTAGGATATGGAGGAAGTGGACCTGTTTAGAAATTGTTTTTTGAGAGCGCTTGCCTAGAAAGCGCAAGGCCCTGGGTTCGGTCCCCAGCTCCGAAAAAAAGAACCAAAAAAAAAAAAAAAAAAAAAAAGAAATTGTTTTTTGTTTGTTTGTTTTTGGGGGGTTTCTTTTTTTGTTTGTTTTGTAGTAAATCCAATCTGCATTATCAGGAATTCAGCAGTTCAATTCACAGGAAACAACAGCTCAATCCACTCGCAAACACTTCACAAATATAGCAGCAGTCCAGTTCAGTAGTGTTGGAATAGCAGACACATATCAGCAACAGTGGCATGACCTAGCAGAGACGCCCTGGTCTCCAACAAATCAGCATGAGTCAGTAGAAGAGACCCAGGCCCACCAGGGATGCCAGGAGTTCTTGGCTGTGCCTCTCTCAGCAAAGACATGAGACTAATGAAATGCTGCGAAGCTAGCTATGCAAGCCCCTCTTGTCACTGTCTGTTGAGTCCAATGTTATACTAACATCAGTGTGCACCACTTGTCTTGCCTCAGTCCGTGAGTCTGTATCAGCTGGCAGCACTCTGCTAATGGGCCCCATTCCACAGAAGCAGCAAGAAGCCGCCAGAACACCACCAGAACACTACCAGAAGGCTTCCCTCTTTGGAGTCCCGCCAAATGGAGCTCAACTACACAATGTAAGGTGAATCAATGCATTCATGTCTATAACAAAGAATCCTTCATCATGCGTCCTTTCACCAGCCTCCTTTAGCAAAACGTTCTTTCACCTGTGTCTGCTTCAGGAAAACACTCCTCCATGTGTTTGCCCCGGCAAAACACCATAGGACACAACCGACTTTCCAAAGAACCCTTAAGTTCCCTCTTCACTAGAGTCAGACAAAAAACATTCATCCAGCTGAGAAAAAACGAGAACCTAACTGCCCCTTTTCCTGGGCCAGATCTTTGCCTTTTATCTTGCAGATGTTAGATTTTTATTATTATTAGGTTACCAATCCAAAGTTCTACAAGGTACAGAAAGATTCTTCAGGGGAACCTTCTCTTTCCTTCCCTACCCCTCTACTGCTGTTCTTTTAAAATTATTTCTTTTATATTTATTTATTATTTTTAATTATGTGTGCATCTTTATGTGTTTGTGTACATTGGAGTGTAGGTTCTCACAGAGGCCAGAAGAGGGCATTGTTTCCACCAGAGCTGGAGTTACAGGCTGTTGTGAGCTACCAGTGTGGGTGCTGGGATTCAGGCTCTCTGAAAGAGCAGGGAGTGCTCTTTTTTTTTTCTTTTTTTTGGTTCTTTTTTTCGGAGCTGGGGACTGAACCCAGGGTCTTGCGCTTCCTAGGCAAGCGCTCTACTACTGAGCTAAATCCCCAACCCCTCAGGGAGTGCTCTTAACTGCTGAGTCACATCTCCAGCCTGTTCCCCATGCCCCCACCCATACCCCCTTTTACAGTACTGGGACTGGAATGCAGGGTTCAGGAACGCTGAGCACTTCTCTGCCATTGACATACACTTCCAGCCCTGTACAGGAACAATTTACCCCCTTAAGATTGATTTTTTTTTCTTGTTATGAACATACCCAAGACAAAATGCAAAGTGTGTTTGCAAAGAACAAAGACCACTTGTCTTTGACTTTGCGATGTGCAAACCTTCTAATTTTAAAGTCGCGTTTCTCAACCCTTTACATCTCCCAGGGGTGTCCAGTCCAGCTGTTCATCAAAGCTACCTTGGGAGGCTTAGTGAAAAGCATAGACTCCTAAACCCCAAGCAGGGCCCTCTGGACTCAGAATCTGCAAGAATGGAGTGCAGAAACACATATTCCAGAACTGTCCCTGGATGACCTGGATGCAGCAACATGACACTGGTTCAATGGCCAGTAGTAGTTCAGTGACCGTAGAAAACACTATGAGAATCAAGAACTGTTCTGAGTAGCTGCTCCAGGAGAGGGTGTCTGCCCCACTGGCCCAGACGAATAGGCAAGAATAATGCATGGGGTGGGGGGAGATTGAGAGGGAGGAAATGCTAGCCACTGCACAAACAGCCAGTTTAGTTTCCCCTCCTATTTGGGAAAGTTAAACATCACTTACACATCCCATTTCCCTTAGAAACTGCCCCAAAAACTCAATGCAGACACAGCACCCACTCCTAAATCACCTGGCCTCAATTGCAAAGGGACATTATCCCCTCTCTTGCTTTGCACCAGCTCTCCCCTGAGCACACAGACATGGGCCTCCCAAAGCCGCCGAGGCTTGTTGAGGTTAGGTGAGGAGCACTGAGCTTTATTTTAGATCTCTTCCATTCTCCCTCTTGCCTCAAAATAAAAATTGATCTCTAAGGAGCTTAACTCGTTCTGAATGACTCTAATCTCCAGTGACTTTTTGTCAGTCCTCATTTCACAGGAAGCAAGCGACACACCTATTATCCTGTTATCTCGTCTCTCGGAAAAGAACATTCTAATGGGAACTCGCTGTTCTGCCTTGCCAGCACCCTCAGCAGCCTGCCCTCAGCACCCCCGCAAGGAACTTTGTAGGAACTGGAGGTTTCTGCCTCCCTTGTTCCCACACAACTAAGGGGGTGGGGGTGGGAGACTAGATTCCTCACCAGCATGAAAGTAGCCAAGTCGATCTTGCTGAAGAGAGGGAGCCTTGTTTTGAGAGTCAGGGAGACCTGAGTTCAAATCCCAGTCTTGCTGCTAAGCCACATGGGCAGGTCATCTGACTTAGGCTTCTGGTTGGTGGGACACCCACAGAGAGATGATGGTTTTGAAAACAGCATAGCTATATACTCAAAAGCCCATAATGTGTGTTGACTTTTAATTAGGGTAACTGAACAAAACCAAGGTAACTGGTTAAGCATTTCAGTTTTAAGTGTCACTGAGATGGCTCAGCAGGTAAGGACACTTGCTGTTAAGCCCACCTGAGCTTTATCTCTGGAAGCCATGTGATAGAAAAGAGAACTGAGCAGTGCATGTGGTCCTCTGACCTCCACACACATGCTGCGACTAATCGGTGTTAGCTGATCTTGTCAAGGTGACAACATTAAGAGTTACCTAGGAGATACGCCTCTGGGCATGTCATGAGGATATGTCCACGAGGTTAAACTGAGGACTGGATGCCTACCATACAGATCAGCAGAATGGGTGAAAGTCTAAGACTGAAAAAGGAAAAAGAAAAAGGAAAGAGGAAGGAGCCATTAGAGAAAGCCATCTCCCTTCTATGCTTGCTGGTAAAACGGAATTTTTGTTTTTTTATTTTAAGTTTGGGTCATGCAACATTTGGCACAAACTTATAGCAAGTTGTCCCTTGATTTTTGGAAATTAATATTTAACTGGCTTTTTGGGCTGTGACTCATCAGACACATGGGAACCACCTTGGAGAAGAAGAGCAGACAAGTGGACTAGTGGGGTCTTGGTTGCCACTGATCTGGAAGCCAGAATTCTTATGAGTGATGTTATGTTCTTGGCAGCCTCCTGGAGTAGCCATCGAAGTCTTGACCATTTTATAGCTATGGAGACTTTGCTCCTGAAAGAATATGTAAGGACTAGATTGATGAGTTTGTTTTGCTGTTCTGTTGCTTTCTTTCCACACCTCTCCTGCCAGAGAGGGCAAACCTCGGCCAACCTGGGTCTGCAGTAGCAGATAGAAAGAGGTGGAGGTACTGAGCACTGGAGCCAGCGTGGGACCCATAACTGAGACACTGGGCCCTTGCATGGTGGAGGAGCTAAGCTGGTCTCCTCAAGTTGATACTTGTAATCACCTAGGAGATACACCTGTGGGTTTAACTGAGGAAGAAAGGCCTGCTGTGAAGACAAGCAGCCGCGTCATCATGGGTTAAGGTCCCAGGATAAATTTTAAAAAATGGGGGAAAAAGAAGTCCACTGAGTGCTGGAGCTCACTTCTCTGCTTCCTGCTCGGTACCATAGACCAAGCCAACCCCCCTGTTCTTTCCCCGCCATGTCAGTCTATATTCCTCTAAACTGTGAACCAAAGTATACTTCCCTCCATTTAAGAAGAAATGACTGGACTTTATTAACTGTGTGTGTGTGTGTGTGTGTGTGTGTGTGTGTGTGTGTGTACCAATGTGCATGCCACAATGCACTTGTGAAGGTCAGAGGACAACCTGTAGAAGTCAGTTCTCTCCTTCCACTCTGTGGGTCCCAAATATTGAACTGGGACTTCAGTGGTAATCTCCTTTTCCCAAGGAGTCTGGTGGCCGGCCTCCTTTAAGTTGCTGTCTTGTCAGGTATGTAGTCCCAGGGACAAGCAAAGACCCTAGTGCAGCCTTGTTGTGAGCCTCAACGGAGTCCAAAAGTATCAGCATCCAGAAGGAAGGCTAGCACAAAGGCTTTCTAGAGAAAAATATTCTCAACCAAGAACTATAAAATTCCTACCAATGAAACACATACATGTAGGACCCTATTATAAAAGGTCATCAAAACACACACACAGAGACAGACAGACAGACAGACAGACAGACAGACAGACACACACACACACACACACACACACACACAGTAACCATGATGTAAAGCTGGCAGCCATACCAAACAATAAAGTTAGGCTGCCAATAACTCATAAATTAGAATTATTACATAGATAGCATAAAATATAAACCACCCAGTGATGTGTGCCTATGAATCTAGCACTCAGGAGGTAGAGATAGTCAGAAGTCCAAGGTTGTCCTTCGTTACATAGTTCAAGACCAGCCTGAGATGAGATTCAGCCAAAATAAAATTAATACTAAACATTTTTATTAACTGTATTGCTATTCAAGGACATTGTGGTTGAAATACAAGCATAAATAAGCAAAAAGAAAAAGAAAAAAGTCATCAGAATAACCAAGGATACCTGAAAGCCCATAGAACTTTTAGGAAATAAATTATTATGCAAAGAAGAAATAAAACTGGAAGATTAACACAATTAAAGAGACATTAATGAATCAAAAGGTAGAGATGAAATATATCCATGGACTAGCACTACAGCAAGATAAAAGACAAATGTACATATTAAAGATTCTAAGCCATATGTAAGCAAAATCTCAGACAAACTAGCTGTGAAAATTTCCAAACTGTCAAAAGACATGAAACAATAAATTATGGATGTACATACAAAAGTAATAGAAATATTATATCTAATGTTTTACATTGAAACATCCAGACAGGGGCTGGAGAGATGGCTCAGATGTTAAGAGCACTGGGTGCTCTTGGACAGGTCCCAGGTTCTGTTTCCAGCACCCACAGGGCAACTAACAACTGTCTGTAACTTTGGTGACAGAGAATCTGACACTGTCTTCTGACCTCCGGCAGACACTATGTACATGCAGTATATCTGAGTACATGCAGGCAAAATACACTAACATATAAATACATAAAAACTTTTTAAAAATTAGGATTCAGAAAGCAGAGACAGACAATCCACAAAAAGACTGAACTGGTGTCAATAGACTTTTCAACATTGCCAACGGAAATCAGAGACAATGGGTTGGTGCCTTCTCATTACTGAGAGAAAATAACTGTGAGGATAAAACTTGTACACAAGAACACTGCTTTTCTTAAAGCAGTTTTATAAACAAAACATAAGAAGCACAGCTCCACAGATCTGAGGTCACTAAAGGAGCATCTAACAGGCATTTCTCAGGGATCTGGGGAAACAGCTGTCTGGATAAAGGGCTTGCAGCACAAGTACGGGATTCCCAGAACTTGCATGAAGCTGAATGGGTTATGAACATCTGTCATCCCAGTGAGAGATGGGAGGCAAAGACAAGAGAGTCCCCAGAGTCCACGGGTCCATGAGACTGGTGTACGCCGTGGTGAACAGCAGCAGACAAGGTGGAAATAAACCCTGAAGTTGTCTTAAGATGGACACATGTATGCTGTGGCATGTACATCCCTGTATACACACACACACACACACACACACACACACACACACACACGAATACTCACATTTTAAAAGCCCATGCTTTTTAACAGCTGGAGAGATGGTTCAGCAATTAAGAAGATCTAATTTCCATTCCCTGCCCAGCATGGCAGGTCACAACTCTCTGTAACTCCAGTTCTAAGAAATCCAATGCCCTCCTCTGGCCTCCATAGGCCCCAGGCATGTATGTGGTGCACATACTTACACACAGACAGGCGACACTCATACATACATGTAGGCAAAATGCTCATGCACATAAAATAAAAATAAATCTTTTTTTAAAAGGCATTTGTCAGAAAACAAATTTTTATTAAATAAAAAAAAAAACAGGAAATATAACCATGGAATAAGGATCAAACAAACCAAAGCTAATTTTTATTTTAACTAAACATGGAAAGGTCAGAAGATGTGAGTGCATTTCCTGGGTATGTGTTCAGACTGGGTTTTCTAAGATCCTTGATGCTCTACCTAGATATTTTGCTTAAAAATGAAGATGTGTAGTTAATAATTTTTTTCTAAATACCATTGCCCCTACAGAACTATAAATGCTAGTCTCTTTTGCTCTTAAAACCATCCTGGCATGTTTTGGTTTGGTTCTCTCTTGATAAACACCATGACCAAAAACAACTTGGAGAAGAAAGGGTTAATTGCATCTTCCAGTTTATAGTCCATTATCAAGGGAAGCCAAGGTAGGACCTCAAGGCAGGAGCTCTGGGATGGAGAGGAAGACAGCACTGTTGGGGGTGGGTTTGAGTGGGGAGTATCCCACAGGGGGTTACCGTGTACTGAAGTCCTGATACAAGATGAAACCAGCTACACAGGGAGCAGGCTGCCCTAGTTGCTTATAAACGACCATGCTGACCGCATTTCTTCTGTCCAGCACAGGTGACGCCCATCTCACTACCAAGCACTGCCTCCTGTCCTATCTATGTCCCTTCCTTCCAGCAAAACACCTAGTCTACCTGAAAGCACCCCACCTTTCTCATTTACATATGTCCCCTTCCTGCTTTTCTGCCGCTGCCTCATGTACACATGTCTGGGAAAATGTCCACATGACAGAATCAGTCCCTGTCCCATGACTGGCAGAGACCAACTCCAAACAGACATGCCAGTTGGCTTCAAGGTATGAGCCGGCACTGGGGTCCACAGAAAAGACACTCCTGGCTGCCTGCAGCTCCTCAGGCCTAATGGAAGGCACTGTGGAAGCAGCAGCCAATACAGCAAAAGGGCTCCAGCATGCCCATGGCTTGCACTCAAGAAGGAGCAGAAATGAGTGGCCACATTTCACAGCACTGTCAGGAGACGGGACAGCAAGATGGGCTAGAGACCGAGGGAAGGCAGGTGCTGCTAGAGCCGAGTGGGGATGCTCTATGGAGTCAGTGGAACAGCTAGCTGACTGCAACGAGGGACTGGCTTCGAACATACCTCAGGCTGGGACCCTGTAGGCAGAAAGAATGGCAGGCAAAAGTGCTCTGAGGCAGGGGATTGCTCCCCATGACTGGGAAGTAGGATCCAGTGCAGCTTGTGAGAGAGGGGTGGGAGAAAATGGCTGGAGAAATGATGAGGATGTTCCTGATCTACAAGATGTATTTTACAAAGAGAGTGAGCACAGAGCCTCTCACCACTGGTAACAATGTTTACAATGGAAGAGGCCAGCCATCCACCTCTAGGGGACTCAGAAATTTCCAAGAGCATTCACAGTGGAGCCCAGGAAAAAAAGCAGGTGAGGGTTTGGGAACTGTATTTATTTTTTAGTAATGTAGTATTCTTAACCTTTTGGGGAGGTATCCTGATATTCGGTCCTGCCCTGGGGTAGTTTGGGACAAGTACTGCTGGTGTAGTTTGTGGTGGGCGGTGTGAGGAGTTCTCCAAATACGTTAGGAGCCTGTATACAAAGCAACCCCAGGGTTCAAGGCTTTGATGCAGAGAAGAATTGAGGGATTAGCTACTAGAAGGCAAACTTGGGATTGTTTCAAAAATAGTTTTTTTTAAAGCAGTAAGGGCTAGTGGACAGAAAGACAGCAGGAGGCCCTGACCCTACCACTGTACTGAGCAGGCAGTAGGCAGCTACCATGGGACAGAGATGAACTGTAGCACAGGGCTCAGCCTGAGGAACCAGGTTTGGGTTAGGACCGTGGCTCTAAGCCCAGGCACAGGTGTCTGAGAGCCTCAGGTTAGAATGGCTGGTCCATTGCTGAGGATGTCTGAGACTCCAGAAAACCAGAGCTTACTGTTGACTCAACAACAGATCTCCCAGAACCAGGCTGCAAACTGTATGCTTTCCTATATGTCTTCTCATCCTCTGCCAGTTCCCTGGGCCCAGTGAATTCGCCTCTACCCAGGGAAACTAAAGCCTGAGACCACGTGGCATCGTGATGTAGAGTGCCATCGAGGCTCCACGGCACCCAGATGTTGCTGAGACATTCATTTAGCCTCTGGTGTGACTCCTCCCAGCATGGCCGACTTGAAACTTCTAGCCCAGGGTCACAGACAGTGTCCTGGAGAAGAAATGGGCAGAAGAACGTTCTCAAAGAGTACTGCATCCGGGACAGCGGGGGAACCAGCTCAGGAGCCAGCAGATGTCCCTGCTGCGTGGCTTGTAAATAGAGTTTTAGTGGGACCCCACAGTGTCCAGCTGTGGACACACTGGCAGCTGTCACTCTTGACAAGCGGGACCTGAATAGTACATGAGACCCAGTGGCCTGCAGAGTGTCAGACCCCCCTGTGCCTCCCCAAGAAGGTTCCTCGACCTCTGACACCTCTGATCATAAAATGGCTTTTTAGGAAGCAAAGTAGCAACTGATGCCATTTGAGTATCCCTCCCCCTTTTTGGCTTTGATACAAATTATTTAATTGCTTAATCTCTATGATTTCATTTTTTATAATGACTGTGTTTTTTAAAAGCAGCTGGCAAAATGTCTGAAAGTTTAGCAGTTAGCTTCTGCAAGCTGTCAAGTACCCACTCTGGGCACCACTGAATTCTGTCTACTTCCATGCTCTGCTCTCTTTCCTTGATAAGGTTGCCCCTGGGATGGGGGAGGGGAGGGGGAAGGGAAGGGCCTTCTGCCTGAAAATGTCTCCTGCTTGTGCAAAGCCCCAGGTTCAGTAAGAGCATCTCGGACATCGCCTTTTTTAAAAAAAAATAAAAAAGGCCTAGGGGTGAGAAGAATGAAAGGCAGCTAACCTATTTGAAGTGGTTGAGGGATGAATAGAGAGTGATCAGGCCGAGAGAGAACCTCAAGAAGGGCCCTTCACACTGCAATCAGACCTAATTCACACAGCAAGCCCTGAGATGGACACGCCACAAAAGGTCTGTGTCCACTTTAGAGGAAGGGCCTGTGGGTCCTATTATCAATAGAAATGAAAATTTAATTAATAGACACTGTTTTGCCCCCAAGCTGAATGCAGAAAACTTGAAGTCAGTTCCTTGGAAGTGGAGGATGTGGAGGCAGCTGGAAATCTGTATGAGGCACTTAGCAAGTTTTCTTCAGTGGGACTCTTGAAGCCTGATGGAAATCATCTGGACTGAAAGACCACATGGGTAGGGAATGGGAGGAGGGGATCATAACCTGGATGCCCACACTCGAGCAGCAGACACACACACACACACACACACACACACACTCACACACACTCACACACGCATACACACATACTCACACACATTCACAAACACACTCACACACATACACACTCACACATACACACACTCACACACTCACACACACACTCACACACTCACACACACACTCACACGCTCATAAACACACTCACACATATACACACTCACACACATACACACTCACACACTCACACACACTCACTCACACACACACTCACTCACACACATACACATACACTCACACACTCACATTGACACACACACCACTGACACACAGACACTTACACACACTGACACACACACTGACACACACATACACTTACACACTCACATTGACACACAAACCACTCACACACACACACTCACATTTACACTCACATTCACACAATGCATTATGTATTAATACTGATTCACCCCGCTCATGCACCCCCAGTTAGAATGACTCCTGAGACCTCTCACAATCTTATGTCCCCCTACATCTAACCTGCCACAGTGCAATACACACAAGCCAGAAGTTCGGATATGCAGTCAAACCATCAACAGAGCCAGGATCTTTGAGCAGAGGGCTGGAGGCCCTTACAGAATACTGAACATAGCCAAGGTGATAGTGCCTATCCTTCTCTGTGGTGGTACATGGTGACTTCACTGGTCTGGCCCAATCAAATAGGACTAATTGAGAGAAAGAATTTCTGAACACTGCCCTCTTACCTACACACACACACACACACCCCTGACACACACTCACACATATGCACACATACACTCACACATACACTCACACACTCACATTGACACACACACCACTGACACACACTCACACATATGCACACATACACTCACACATACACTCACACACTCACATTGACACACACACCACTGACACACACTCACACATACACACATACACATGGGAGGAGAGGGCTGTTTCTCCATTGGGTGGCCCAATTTTCCTTGCATTGCTTGTTGTCTCCTGTGCTTGTCAGATCAACCCATGGTTTCAGGTCCTGCCTGTCTCTTTAGGCCTGCACTGCCTCTTGAGTAGAACCCCAAGACTGCTTTTACCCCACACAAAATGTAGATTGCCTTCCCTCAGGAGCTGCCCTCCACCAAGGTAGCCTGGTGCTCAGGGTCCACTCACCACACGACTGCTCCCCTAGGTACAATAATCCAAACACAGGCAGAGGGTGACTTCACTTCCCAGGTCCCAGACCACAGTTTCACCATCAGAGTCCTGTGTCTAGGGAAGCCATGGAGACACTGGAACTAGAGTTCTCTGAAGAAGCCATGTCTACACTGCAGACCCTGGATACACTGGCCAGAACTTGTAGTTGTATAAGGATGGTATCTTGGGCTATCTTTAGTCTCCTTACTAGGCTTCTCCTATCCACCTATGTGTCTGACCTAATATACTTGCATTAAGTAAATATTAATATTTACTTATTAAATATTAAGTAAAGCTTGTGGGACACATCATGAAACTTTGGAGACCACTAACTTAACAAGAGCATTGTAAGACAGTGTCTACAACTCACGGCACAGATTTCCTTTTATGCTATGCTCCAAGCCTCCTACCTAATGCCTCCACCAGCATATTTAATTCACAATGTATAGTTTTCTTCCGTTGTATGACTTTAAATGTTGGTGCAACCCCTTTGCAACAGCCTGGGTCTACATTCCTGGTCTGGGTCACTCAAATTTAATCATAACAAATGATCGCAGCTGGGAGGAATGGCACAGGCCCTTGATCCTGGTACTTGGGCAATAGAGTAGATCTCTGTGAGTTTGAAGCCAGCCTCATCTACATAGTGAGTTCCAAGCCATACAGGGCAACAGTGAAACCCAGTCACAAGCAAAGTCTCTTACACTCTTTAAAGGAAGACCTGTATTTTGCGCTGACATCATGTTTCTACAAACTTACAAAAAGAAAGGTAGGCTGACCCAAGTTCCCTCTGTTGGATAGAGTAAAGCTATACGACCAACCATCTGGGTCCCTGTCTGCCCAGCTTCGCAAGTACTAAGCCAAACTGGGTACTAGAATAAAACAGCTGCCTCTCCCCTGATTTTGTCTGGTTCACTAACAACAGGGGTTCCGATGAACTTCAAAACGGGGTGCTGCTCTCAAGGAGCTGGGAGAGAAGGAAAGAGAAGCTTTGTACATGATAATTTTTGATATCAAGTGAGAAATGCTGGTGACGAGCAGAGGCCAGGGTGTGACATGTTTAATTTAAGCCATGGCAGCAAAGGGCAGCTTCCACTGAAGCCATAATAAATTACACACAAGTGCCACCAAACAATAACAAAAAAACGTGGGCCATCTATTTCAGTCCCATTTACAAGAAATCAATATCAATACTTAATGCAACTCTGGTGAGAAATGAGCAGAGATACAGAAAGCATAATAAACCGGGGATGGAGACTCGCCGTGATTCACTCGGGAAAGGAAAAAACTGTCTATATTTGCCTGTTGAAGGATATTTCACTGAACCGTGTGTTGGAGGCATAAGGGTTTAGACACAAGCTTAGAATAACCTCTTTGTTAAATGGAGGAAGTTCCTGAAACTGGCTCCCTGGATGGCGAAAGTGGACACATATAGAAAGGTATTTTGTCTCTCCCAGTGCACGGCTTCCCTGGCTTTTCGGTCACACCAGGCATAGCCTTTGTCGCTCTGTGTGCATTCTGCAGAGTTTGGGCTGCAATAAACAGCCTCGCTTTGCATCTGGGGCAGCGAGGAGAATTATTCCTACCCTCCTCGGTGTCAAAGCAGATGGGATTGGACCGGAAAGCATACAGTCATAACAACAACTGTATGCAAGGAAACACAGCCCAGATCGCAACTCAAGCGCAGAGCCTTCCCTGAACAGCATGACACGCTCACAGCTACCTTCTCTCCGGATTGCTGGAAGCCATTCAGCTTGACCTTCAGAGTCCAGGCTGTTCACTGCATTTATCATCTTCCTTGTTAACGTCTTAGATTTCCTTTTAATTATGTGTGTGATGGGGTTGGGTATGTGCATGTGAGAACAGGTGCCCAAGGAGGCCAGAAGAAGACATGGATCCCTTGGAACTGGAGCTACAGGCAACTGTGAGAGGACATGGGCACCAGAAACTGAGCCTTTTCCTCTGCAAGAGGAATATATGCCTGCCCTTAGACACTGAGCCATCGCTACAGATCCCAATAGCTTTTTTTTTTTGTTTGTTTTCTCTTGTTTTTTTTGTTTGGGTTTTTTGAGACAAGTCTCCCACAAGGACCAAGGCCTCACTGATAAGGCATGGCTTCCCGTGTTTACTGTAGTGGGCTAACTTATAGGGTTTGAGTTTTAATCTCTAAAACAGAGTAAAGCTGATCAGGGACTCAGGATACCCCTAAACTCACATTTCTCTCTGCTTCCTGACTGCAGATGCAATGTGACCAGCTACTACCGTGTTCCTGTTGCCATGACTACCACCAAGATGGACTGGGGGCCAAAACAAACCCCTCCTTTGCTAAATCGTTCTTGTCACAGCAAGTAAGAAAAATAATAGTTTCCCACGCAACTCCCATGTCAGACAAAACTCCCATGTTGTACATGAGAACACACAACACCCATGTCATACATGAGAACACACAAATCCCATGTTGTACAGGAAAACACACAACACCCATGTCATACATGAGAGTACACAATGCCCATGTCATACATGAGAATACACAAATCCCATGTTGTATAGAAGAACACACAATATCCATGCCATACATGAGAACACACAAACCGCCTGTTGTATAGGAGAACACACAATACCCATGTCATACATGAGGACACACGATGCCCATGACATACACAAGAACATATAACTACCATGTTGTACATGAGAACATATAACTCTCATGTCATAGATGAGAGGATGAAGGCTTGGGAGAGAGGAAGAGGATCTCTCACCAAGTTCATTGTGCTTGCATATACTAGAGTCCACAGTAGGGCAAGTTTTTCTAACTACACAGAATGCACTTTTTAGAGCCCTTTTTATGGTGTGAGTCACGAATTAGCACAAAGCTTTAATAATTGGCAAGAATCCAGATTAGCCTCAATATTGTTAGAGACAGAGTGCTTCTCTCTGGAACCATCTTCCCAAGGACAGAGTGACTCCAGGGTTTCTTCTAGACCTAGGAAAAGATGTGCTTAGCTCTCTGAAATTATGGTGCCCTACCCTGGAAATGGAGATGGTGAGAAAGGATCTGTCCCTTGAAGGTTTAGAAGAAAATAGCTATGAGAACATTTGAAAGTGCGTGTGATACATGGAATAGTGTCCCCAGAGATGTCCACGCCCTGCTCCCTGGGAGCAGGTGCCGCCTTAAATGTATGTGCAGGCGTCGGGGGAGATCTTTCCCAGTGAGCTCTGATTAAGCCAAGGATCCTGCGGCAGAGATCATCCCAGATGCAGTCAGAGAGATTCTTACCTAGGGAAGATAGTAGATTTTATGCACAGGCACATGGAGGGGGGGGCAGGAAGGGTAAGTGCTGAGGAAGAGATGGAGTGATTGAGTGACTTAGCCAACAGCCATAGGATTCCCAAAGCAGGAAGGGGCAAGGAATGGATTCCCCTGAATCCCCGGAGGGGCTCACAATATCTTATTCTTGCTTTAAGCCACCATGTTTATGGCCATTTGTTGCAGCAGCCCTAAGAAATGAAAACAGTGCTTTATCCCGCCCCCAAGACTCCTGCTTGCCAAGACACCGGCCCCCAAGAGGAGTTCCCGTGGGTGTTCAGAGTGAATGTATGGAGAACTGGAAGCTGCTGCAGCATGCTGAGAAAGGACTGAGTTGGGAAACTGAAAACTCCCCAGATGTGAACTTCACATCTCTGGATAACTACCTGAACGTACGTTTCCTGCTAAAATATCTCTATGAGGACCGGGCCAAGGGCTGATGAGTGTCTTTGCCTGCATTGTGCCTGTAGTGTCCATGAGACTCTGGGTTTGATCAAAGAAGAGGAGGGGGAGGGAAGAAGAGGAAAGAGAAGAGAGGAGGAAAGGGGAGAGAAAGGAAGAAGAAAGGGGAAAGGAAATAAATAAACCCATGTTGATTCTCATACATCAATTACCCAAGGTGTAAATTAGCACAGCCTCTTGACTGGGGAATTTGACTAAATTTAGCGTTCACCCCTTGAGCAAGTATTATAGCCCTGTGATTGACCTTCTAATGCGCCTCCACAAATACCCTCTGGATGAGTATCTGTGGCATATCTACACAGTAGGGTTAGAATGTGTGCATATATATACAGGCTATAAACAGATACAATTGTACTAATGTCTTATAAAAATACATAAAACTTACAAACCAACGCACCCCAAATGGCCTATCTATAGGAAGTTGGTGGCATTGGGGAAGAGGAAGACAATGTTGTTTGGGATTTGAGTATTCTTTTCTACAGACTCTGACTTTGGCCTATGTTGTACTATTTAAAACTATCATGGTGAGAGAGAGAGACAGAGAGACGACAGAGAGACAGAGACAGAGAGACTCTAATACAGATGAAATGGTAACACTAAATTCTTGAGGCACACCAATGACTTTTGAACTCAGTACCCTTCCCTACAGCCTAAGTGAGACGTGCTCAAAGAGTAGGAGCAACCACAGACTCTGCTCTTGACATCAGTGAGCTAAAGCTGGTGCTAGTCCCGAGACACTGGAGCTGATGACACTCTGGTGCTTTAAAGACGGAATCTATCATAGCAACTAGGAAAGGTGCTAGAGAAAACCACAGTTGCCACTTAAAAGGGGGAAGCATTCCCATTGCACATGTGAGCTGTGAGAATGTACTTTCTTCTCAGCTCCTCCCTGTGCGCGGTCCCTGGGCCTGGTGACTTCGCAGTTTCTCCCATGACAGAACTGGGGTCTCCCTCTGTGTCCTTGACCAACAGTCTCAGTGCATATCACAGTACCAAAAGCTCAAAAGTTTCTTCTGTAGCTTGGGCTTCTTCTGTGGGGCCATCACCATCAGAGCATGGCGAAGCTAGTCTGCTTGTCTCAGGAGGATGAGGCAAGAAGAACAGAGATTAACCATCCTTGGGTTCCAGCCAAGATCTCTAACAGATGCCCAGATCAACAGATATGGCCAATGTGAGCCAGTCTTAAACTATACCAACACCCACGAGGAATAAATAATCGTTCCCTGAAGCCACTAAGTTTAGGCCAATGTTTGCAATGCTGAGACCACAATGTCTTGCAGAAACAATAAAAGAGGAGAGGCTTGTCTTGGTCCACAGTTCCAGTTCATCATGAGCAGCTCAGCTCATGGGGTAGGATCATGTGATGAAGGCCAGGAGCATGGTAACCCAGCAAGCAAGGCACATGAGAGAGAAACTGAGCATTGGGGATGCTTTGCAAAGGTGCACTCCTATTGGCCTACTTCTGAATGAGGTCCCACCTTTTAAAGGCTATTGACCTACTTCTACCAATGAGGCCCCTGCCTCCTAAAAGTCCCATCAGCTTAAGAACAAGTACTTAAAACAAGATGGGTGGTGGGGAAAGATGACACCTCCTACTATTGCCACTCCCCAGTGACCAAGCACTCAAATCTATAAGCCTATGAGGCCATTCTATTTTAACTATCTCTATTTTAGGTCTGAGCCTTTTATACAAAATAAACCTCTTGGTTACCCGAGAATATTCCTCAAAAAAAAAAAAAAAAAAAAGCCCAGAGGGCTTTTCGTCCAGATTCATACCGTGACAAATGACTAATGAACTTTGTATGAACTCTTTCCTTCTTATCAAATATTGTAATAAGACCACAAATGAAAACATTGAACAGCTGGTTTAAGGAAGTCACTCAAATACTTACTGAGTCCAAAACTCTATGCACCTCAGTGAACTTTTACGCGGTTAGAATACCCCTGCTGAAGCCACGGAGTTCTAGGTAGGGTTTTACACTTTCACTACGAATACATTCTTATTCGTTTGCTTACCGTGAAATAAAAGAAGATACTATTGCAGAGTTGAGTAGAAAAAGAAAGCACTTTCCATCCTTCCATCACCCATATGACCTTTGCCTACATCTCATCCTTTCTTATCACCTAATACGGCCCTCTCTTGGTTTCTTTTGTAACTGGTATATTATACCCACACTTGCACCTTTTAGCAAATGGATATATGATAGGCTGGGAGCCACACGTAAGAAAGAACATGCAGTTAGTTCTTTTCTTTCTGAATTTGAGTTGCCTTGCTTAATAGAGTACTTCCAAACCCGTGAATTCTCCTGCAAAGTTCATGTTTTCATTTTCCTCCATAGCTAAGTATGATTTCATTTTGTACCAACCACCAAACCGATATCTACCATAGCTGTGTTAATTTGTTCTCCCAGCAGCAGTGACTAAGGCTCCTCTTTCCCCACACCCTCTCCAGCCTCATGTCAGGTTTCTCTCCATTAGACATCCTTACTGGAGTCAGGTGGCACTTCCAAGTAGTTCTGATTTACATTTCCTCAATTAATAGGGAAGTAGGATAGTTTTAAAATACCTAGTGGCCACCTGTGTTTCGTTTTTGAAAAATGGTGGTTTCATGAGTCTACTGGTTGGTTGAAAGTTTTGTTTCCTTGGTGCTTAATTCCTGGGAGTCCTTGTAAACGAATGTCACATTTCATAGATCTTGAATTAATATGGAGTCACAAAGGGCCATAAATAGCCAAAGACGTCCTAATGAGTAAGCACCCAAGTGGGGAGATCATAATACAAACCTCACTTTACACTACAGAACCACGACGATAAAGACAGCCTGACACTGGCCTAAAGACAGGCCGGCCAAGGGGGAAGATTAGAGAACCCAGAAACAAAGCAGCAAAGCCATCACCACCTAATGCTTTATAAAGGCAGCAAGCATGTAGTGGGGAGAATAAAAGATAGGTATTTAATAAATAATACTGGCAAAAATTGAGCATCCCCCTGCAGAAGAATAGACTTAAATCCATATCTTTCACCTTGCATAAAAATCTTTCTGAAGTGGCCCTTAATTTAAACCCAAAATGCTGGAACTTCCAGAGGAAAACATACAGAATGCTCTACAAGACATTGAGGCAGGGGAAAATTTGCTGAGCAAAACATCAATAGCACCGGAACTCACCCTACATATCCTAAACAGGATCATGTGAAATTAAAACTTTTCTGCACAAGAAACTATCAGCAAAAATGCCCAGATGGCCCACTGGATGGGAGAAGATCTTTACCAGCAATATAGACGGCGACTAACATCCAGAATTTACAAACAACTACAAAATCAGCAGAACTTTTTGAGACACAAGTAGAAAAATGAAACCAAAGAGTTGGTAGGACAGAACAAGAGAAATAAAGGAAGTCAGAATTGTGCCTGGTGGCACAAACCTGCAATCCCACCTACAAAGGAGGCTGTGGTGGAACCACAAGTTCAAAGCCAGCCCTGACCACAGAGTGAACAAAAGGCCAACCAGGTTAATATACTTTGACCCTGTCTTGAAAATAAATTTTAAAAGAAATAGAAAATAGACAAAGGTCTGGAGATGTACCTCAGTGGTAAGACACTTGCCTAGCATACCTGGGGCCCAAGTTCAATCCACATTACTGAAAGGGTAGGCAGCCAGCCTGGGCAAGCCAGGACTCTGAATAAAGGCATCATGAGGGACCGAACTCCTTTGTGGACAATTTGACACACAGCTGAAAAACTTAGCCTCCCAAAAGGAAGGACTGTATTTTTAATTAAGAGTTCTGGGCCCCAACTGGGAGAAGCTTGCTGACTGTGGGCTCTGAAGACCTGACTGAATCCACAGCCCAAGCTGAACACAGAGAAGACAAGACAATACAGGATATCACAGATGCAGGACAGAATATGAGTTTCTTTCAAGCCCACTAGGCTGCTTCCTGAAGACGCTGACTCTTCTTAACCACAAAGGGTATTTCGTGTGTGTGTGTGTGTGTGTGTGTGTGTGTGTGTGTGTGTGTGTGTGTGTGGTACCTCAGCTGTCATTCCTCAGGTGTTGCCCACCTTGGATTTTTTTAAAATTATTATTATTTTTAGGTTGGGAAATTAGGGTATAATTACATTATTTTCTTCTTCCTCTTTCCTCCCTCTAATCCCTCTCACATGCTCCCTTGCTCTCTTGCAAATTTATGTCCCATGGTTGATATGAAGAATCCTCCTAGATAAATTTCCCATCTTATTCTTTGAGGTAGGGTTTCTCAATCACTCTCAGAGCTCATCAGTGAAGCAGGTCTCTCTAGTTGGCTTGCTCTGAGATCTCCTCTCTCTCTGCCTTCCTAGACAAGAATAACAGGAAAGCCACCACATCCATCAGGCATTTACCTGGTTCTAGAGATTTAAACTCAAGGCCTTTTGCTTGTACAGAAAGTACTTTAATTCTAAAACTATCTCCCCCATTCCCTGAGAAAATATGTTAGAGAGACACAACTCGACCCACACTTCCACACAACTTCATGATCATATCTCCCCAAAACACCCTTCCTTCCTCTTACTGCTTGCCCTCCAACCCATCTGCAATCTACCCCCTCAACCTCTCACATAGATTCCATGTCAAACATTACCTGTTCCAATAAGTCTCTGGAACAACCAGACTCCTGCCACCTCCCAATCAAGACTCCGTACCCCAAGAGGACAGGATCTGTCTTCTTCACTTCTTGAAGGCCCCAGCCCTGGGGTCAAGGAGGTGTTCAACAGACACAACAGTGAGTTCATGAATGGTCCACTCAAGTAAGAGTACTACACGCCAGGCCTGTGGGACATAAAGATGTCAACCCAGGACAGCCAGTGTCTCCGTAGGAGGGACAGCAGAGGAGAAAAACAACATTAACAACAACAGCAACAAAAGCCACATCTAGAAAAGCACTGGGTCACCAAGGCTTAGAGGAGAGACAGACTGACAGGAAGGGAGCTCAGCCTAGGCAAACACTGGGGGTGGGGTGGGGTGGGGGATAAAACAGGCTTTTGGGCTGTAGTCAACAGTGAGAGCCATTCTTGTTCAAACTCAATGGCGAGAGCAAAGTTGTTAGTTGTTTAATAGATGACATTTCTTCCCCGCCCACTGCATTTCAAAGTGAAGAAAATGAAGACTCAATAGCTTTGTGTGGCTAAAGGAGATACCTGCCTATGTCTGCATCTGATTCCAGTCCCTCAGCCCCAGGAAGCCATGGCCTTGGTCAGACTTTGGGTCCCAAATCCTGGGACTTTTTTTTTTCTTTTTTTTTTTCTTCCCCGGAGCTGGGGACCGAACCCAGGGCCTTGTGCTCGCTAGGCAAGCGCTCTACCGCTGAGCTAAATCCCCAACCCCCCTGGGACTTTTAAAAATAAGTCTCTGGAATCACACAGCAAATGCCCTCGAGGGAGATGGGGCAGGAAAGCTCACAGGGAGAGCGCCTTGCCTGATGTCCAGGATCCTTGTTCTTCCAGGGCTTAACACAGCAGCAAGGAAGTCACAGTGCTACCTGGCTGCTGCAGAACAAACACAGTGCACGGAGCCGTCTTGTCATTCCTCCCCTCGACACTGGCTTCTAGTGCTACTCTGGTGTGATTCAGTTTTTGTTACTTCCTGAGTGTAACTAATCCAATTTGTTCCTTGCCCGGCACACACACAGAGCCCTTCCCGCTCTGCACTACACCGCAGGAATGACCCATTGTGCTGAAAGAAATCCATGCTGATCAATGTGGGGCAGGCTGCATATAGAAGGCAAATTACACAAATATGAATTACAGATAACTATGATTAATCCTTTGGCCAGACAGAGCCCCGATTCCCATCATGCCCTTGGGCAGCACAGGTGACAGGGCTAAGGACAGCACTTGCAATGGCCACCTCACCCAGCCATTCATTACCATGATGTCCCCATCACTGAGCGTACTGATGAGATTATTGATCCCAGGAAATAATTATATGAAGTGTACCGTGTAAGCTCCAGCTATTGTCTTTGTAAGTGCCTAACGCAGGGGGATGTGAGCTTTGGTCATTTTTAGAAGGGTCTCACTTTTATGAATTAACTAGCAGCAACTTCTCAAACTAACTTTCACCGGGAGAAAGCAAGACGATGGGGCGGGGAACATAGAAAAGAAAAGAAAAGAAAAATCAAATCTGGGAAAGGCAGGCCGGGGAAGATGGAAAGTCCAGTACCCAGTAGATGGTGCTGTGATCAAATTCTAAACCTGTCACAGCAGCCGCTTAGGAACTGATAGAGAAGGTGAGGAGAAATGGCAAGCTCATCAGTGTTAAAGGCATACAGTTTAAATGGCTTCAGCCATTTCCCTCACTTTAGATAAAGATTAATCAGGATGACAATGAAAGCGGCGATGATGAAAGAGGAGGAGAAAGCAAAGCTTCCTGCTAGAAACCGTGGGCTGCCGTGGTCAGCATCAGGTGAGGCTGAGTGGTCAGGGTCACACAGAGCCAAACAAATTCGTCTCCCCACAACTTCTGGGCCCCGAAAGACCCTGTGGAAATCTCTGGAAATCACACAAGGGCACAAAGAAGCTTTGACACTAGACACTGACCAACGCCCATGACATCTTTCATTTCCTCTCTACCTTTTTCCACATAAAGGAATCTGCCAGTAAAACTGTGTTTTGTTGTTGCTGTTGTTGTTGTTGTTTGTTAAATAGCAGAAGTGGAGCCCAGAATGGAAATGATCGCTTTTTTTTTCTAATGCTGCCTCTTGGCTTGCTCCAATGTCCCTCCATGGTGTGGGTCACTCACTCGGGAGGAGGAAGGCCAGTCTTGATGAAGCTGGTACTCTGGGGGCAGCTGGGAAAGCAGGTACTGACCCCGCTGAAGGAGAGGGACCTGTGAAAGGTAGTGGGAAGGACAGTGTGCTAAGATTTGCCGTGACCCCATGGTCAGCTGCATTCCAGGGAGATCCTAGAAGTGCAAGCCACCTCACCAGATACACAGAGCTAGCCTAGGGCTCGTTGACAAAGAGCACCAGTACATTGACGATAGCATGTGCATATACCCAGTATTCAGCTAGGAGGAAGGGCAAAGGTCAAGGCCAGATGAATACTGTTGAGAGACAGGCTGGCTGCTGGAGGCAGCAGATGAAGGTCCATGGTTTCACGGCCAGTGAGGCTAAAGGTGGGCCGCTAGCTCACTACTCCTGAAATCCCCAGGCTCCATGTATACAGGTCAACCAACTGCTGATGTACAGACTGTTTCCTTGTCCTTGTCCCCTAAATACCACAGCATAACACCTGTCTGCTTGGCACTGGCCATATGTTAAGCTGTTATTAAGGCATCCAGGAATGAATTAAAGTACACGAGTAGGTAAGGGTGTATTATATGAAAATGCCTCACGTAGCCACAACTGGGTCAAAGGTCACTGGGTCTTGCTGTTCCCTACAATACTGAGGGACAGCTACGTGTTTTTATGAGGAAGGTGCTCAGCACTTGGAACTTCCTCCATGGGAGTGTTCAGTTGACCTTGGTCCCATCCCAAGGATAAAATTGGGCAAGAGTACATAGGGCAGTAATGGAATAGGAAGAGAGTAGACCTCATGCTTTACCCTGAAATCCCAGCATGCAACTGAGAAGCAAGGAGGAAGAGGGTTGGGCAGTAGTCAGGAGGTACAAATCAAAAGATCTGGCATGGGAGACCCAACAGGCAGCTGATAGAGACAGATGCAGATACTTATACCCAACCATTGGACTGAAGTGGGAACCCCTGTGGTCGAATTAGGGAAAAGCAGGAAGAAGCTAAGGAGGAGACTAGCAGTATCAACTAACCTGGACCCCTGAGATCTCTCAGATACTGAGCCACCAACCAGGCAGCATAATTAAGCTGGTCCGATGTCCCTGACACATATACAGCAGAGGACTGCCTGGTCTGGCCTCGGTGGGAGATGTGCCTAACATTCAAGAGACTTGAAGCCTGGCAGGGAAAGGGAAGGCATCCTCTTGGAGACAGGGGTAGAGGAATGGGATGAGGAACTGTGAGAGGGCAGACTGGGAGTGGGGGCAACAACTGGACTGTAAAAAAAAATAAAAGTAATAAAAAGAGGTTGACAGAGGACCCTTCCTCATCACTAAGCTCTCAAGAGAATCTACTGGGTCCCCATGGTGTCCCACAGCAAGCATTTGAGTTCAGCAGGTATAACCCTGACTTCACTACCAAGGCTTCATCTCATCAACACTGTTCTAAGGGAAAAAGAGAAGAGAATCAGATGTTCAAACCAGTGTAGAGTTCATGGAGACAGTGGTTTGCACGTGTGTGTGTGTGTGTGTGTGTGTGTGTGTGTGTCTCTGTGTGTGTGTGTGTATGTGTGTTGCATGTTGTTTGTTTGTTTGTTTTCTTTGTTTTGACCCATGGTACACTAAATTTCCCAGGCTGACCTTGGTCACCAGGCCCAGTTCCTGTCATATAGCTGAGCAGTCCACCATTAATGCAATCCTAGGTTGGAAGAGGCACTAAGCTCAATGTAGGATTCTAGGGCCTCTGGGTTTCTCTTCAGCAGACATCCCAATGAGAGGAAGAGAAGACTAGAGACAGAAGGCCAAGGAGATCTTCACTGCAGCCTGACTCGAAGACAGTGTGGCCCCCTCTGCCTTCTTCTATGTGTTACGGTGTCCCTTCTTATCAGGTAAGCATTTAGACTTCCCTAAATGTTTTGGCATTTCTGGATTGGAGGGAAACACAGCAAAGTCGGGATACTTTTTTCCATAAATCACGCTGGCCTGTGTAACATGTGTCTTGTTCCTCCACCACTGTGCTTTGGATGCGTTTCCCTGGGCTATAGAATTTCATCTAACCCACAGCGGGTTTCCAGTAATAAGAGGTTTCAGCAGCCTGACGCTTTCAAGAAGATGGCAGCCCCTTCTGACATAACTCTAGTGCCACGAGCAGGGGAGGTGCTGCCCATGTCACAACCATGCACTTTCCCTTGCAGACTCTCTTCTCCGCACTGGCTTGTTAAGAGCCTGCCATTTAGAAGAGGGCCCAGATCTGCCTGATGGTTACTACGGTCACGAATTTTGGGTCCACTACCTTGTTCCTTCAACCACCAAGTGCAGGGATGTGGCCTGAGTCAGTTCCGTGTACTAAACATAGGTTGCCTCTGCCACCTAAGAAAAGGGCCATTGTTCCACCTTAGCCTTGCCTTTGTCGTCCCCTGTGTCCCACACAGTGTTACTGAAATGCCCTGTGTGGATAGATCCACATCTGAGCAGAGAGAAGGTCATTTGTAATCGGCTAAGGACTTTACCACAAAGGAGTAATAGTGAATCGTTGCCCCGCATTGATCACCATCCAGCGCTCCATCTTCCCAAGCAATGGTCCAGCTTTGCAAATAAGGAAAACCGAGACTTTACTGCCACCCACATTCAAGCGGGATACCACCCCCTCCCTGGGTCTACACTGTGGGAGGGGAGGGATTTTCAAGAAAGGAGCTATGAATGAGGAAGGCGCAGTTCTCCACTGCGTGGAATTTAGCCTGGCAGGGACCCAGAACTGTAAACAAGTAATTACACAGATGAGCATTTAATTACACCTGCGATAGATGCCTCGAAGAAGGAGTGGGGGGATGGGGATCCTGCAAGCAGGCACTGCCCAGCCTCAACGGGAGCAGGTGTCCCTGCAACTGAGACCTAAAACAACCAGAACGTCAAGGAGGAAAGAAAAAGCAAGTACCCAGCCGTATCTACTACAGCTGCTTCAGGTCTGCAGAGCCCTTGGCTATTTTTCCCAGAATCCCTTTCCCTGTGCACTTTTGGGATAGGACCAAGCAATCCTGCTGTGCAGGATCCCAAAGGTGAAAGTGGGAGTTGGACCTCGACTCTAAGGGTAGTCGCACAAAAGTGCATGGACCCTACAAGCAGGTCTGAAGACTGAGGCCAGCTCACCCTCCTTGGAGCTGAAGGTGGGTGAGGCTAGCAGAGCTGTGTCCTCCTTGTCCCCAAGTTTACAGAGGTCAGAATAGCAGTGTCAAAGGGGGGCCCGATCTCCTGCTAAGTAGCTGCTTCCTGCCTACCCTTCGCACTTGCCCTGTAAACCTTCATCTCGGTGATGAAGTCTGTCTTCCCAACCTGGAGACCCAGCCCTGAAGGAAGAGCCGTGCTGAAATAGTTCATGCTAAGGTGACAGCTCTTGGTGGCAGCCCATTGCATCTTCTCTGAGAGCCTTCACTTCAAAGCCACTGCTTGGGAACCAAGATGGACACTTGGGTATGGGAGTGGTAAAGTCTGCAGACACCTGTCATGGAAGTCACCCTCTGCAGGTGAGCATTATGGTATTTACCATAATGGCATGTGGTGGCACTCCAGGAAGTGCAGGAAGATTGCTATTTTCCTGCTGCCAGTAAGACTCTACTTGGCCCTGGGGAGGGAAAGGACGGGGCCAGACTAATTAATCTCCCTGCGTTCCCATATCGGCCAGAGAGAGCACTTCAAAACTAAGTACAGAAAACATTCAAAGACACTTGACACTTGTCACTTTTCAAGACTAAGTTCTCTCTCTCTCTCTCTCTCTCTCTCTCTCTCTCTCTCTCTCTCTCTCTCTCTCTCTCTCTTTTTCCAGGAAAGGCTTCTCCAGTAGGCAGTCTTCCCAGGTTACTGCTGACCGGGACTGGTCTCATCTCTGTGGAACCCAGCGTAGAAGGGAAGGGTCGAAGAACTGGGATTGCTCCAAAGATAAGAAGAGGAAGGTGGAGGGGTCAGTGGAGATGCAGGTGTGGAGAGGGGAGGAGAAAGAGGAGGCTCTTCTTCTATTATCTCTACCATCACTTCCTACCTTGTTTCTAAATTGGAGATGAATAAATTTTGAGATCATAAATGAGACTAAAAAAAGTAAAAGTTTTTACTCTGGATCTCACAAGTTAATCTCAAAGTTAGATACCAGAAAATTGTATATTCAAGAATTGCCACATTTATTCAGTAGAGTAATAAAACATGTAAAACCATTTGCCCATTACAACTAGGAAGCTCAAAGCCAATCTAAATACTGAGGAACAACAGGCCTGGGGACCCCTCAAGGTAACAAATTTGCTTCATCTCAATTTTTTTCTGGAGTCAATTTTCTAGAGTTTAGTCTATATCTGCATATGAATTTATATGTAAGCATTTATAGATTGGGGCTGATCTTAAAAATATAAATAGGCTAACCAGCTGGCTCTACAGGGGAAGGGGCTTACTGCCAAGCTTGATGACCTAAGTTCAAGTCCTGGGTTCTACGTGTAACAGGAGAGAAGAGACTCTTACAAGATGCCCTCTGTGTCACAGCAAAAACACATTGACTCCCGCAGCTCACACACACACACACACACACACACACACACACACACACACTCACACTCACACTCACACACATATAAATAAGATTAATGTGTTATGAATACCACAAATAATACAGAAATAAAAAGACAAGGAATAGAACAAGGGGCCAGGCAGGGTACATAGGTGTACAGGTGGCTCAGCAGGTAAAATTATGCTTTGCTCAGGCAGAAGTCCCACATTTAGTTTCCAGCACCCACGTCAGGCTATTCAAACTGTCTGGAACTCCAGTTGCAGGGGATCTTATCCTTCTTCTGGCCTCCACAGGCATCTGCACATATGTGCATAGGGCCATAGACAGACAGACAAACAGACACATACACAATTAAAAATAAAATATTCTTTCTAAAAAAAAAGGAGGACAGATCAGTAGAATCATAGAATCCAGCCTCAGCGTGTAAGGACACAGATATGAGTGAGGGGTAAACCGTCCTAGCCCTTGCACAGGGAGCATGCTGGCCAGCAGTGGCGCTGCCCTCATTTCAAATAACCATTTGAGAAATGTCCTGCTCTGAAACATGGGGAAATGAGAAATTATAGAGCCTATCTAACAAATCAAAAATAAATGAAGTAACAACATGAAGGTAGATTTACCGTTATTTATAATTTAGCATTTTTACCTTGTTTTCAATTGTCTCCCCTCCTCTTCATTTGAGGAGCCCATTACATTTTATTATGCTAAACCCTATCTTCTGTCACATAAATTACAGTTAAAGATCTTAATATTAAAGCCTCTTAGCTCAGAGACCATATTTCAAGCTTTGTTCAAACCAGACGTTAATGCTGGAATTGAACACAGAACGCTCTGTCTTCATTACCTACCATCTCGGAAGCATAATACAATTTTTGCTATATATGGCACAAAAATGCCTCTTGGTATAACACTGAATTATGGAGATATATTGATTTCTGCAGTATTTTGACAAAACAATAAAACTAAACCTGTTAGCTGCTAAACAGACACCCAGACATCAGCCGGGCCATGATAGCAGCAGTCATGAAGATAAAGGCTTCATCTAGCCCAGTTACAGCAGGAACTATTCAAACCCTCGTCTGCCCTGCTAGTTCCTGGTGCACTCACTGCTGTCAGTTTTATGGTCCTTTCTTCCCAAGGAGAGTGAAAAGTGTTCTCATTGGCTTGAACGGAAATCTTAAACCTCACTTATTAGTTGGGGGATTTTGAGTTCTGGGGATTGGGTCTCTTCATGAGTCAAATGTATAACATGAATCCAGTTCCTGAAACAATGTTGCGCAGACAGCATGAGGCACACTAGGGTGGGAAGAGGCAAGATCACATTCTAGCCTTCTTTGGTCTCTCTCTTTCTCCATTATCCAGGGCCCACTTTGCCTGCTTTCTCTCTCCGTTTGCTCATGGAGAAGGGGAGGCAATATCCAGATCTGGCCAACCCCAGAGGGTTATTTGAGGACAAAGTGCAATAAGAGATATAACTGTGCTTTGCAAAGGAGAAACGCTACAGACGCATGAAGGATTATTACCACAAATCAGACTTACAAGCACCCTCAGAGTGCTGTGCCGTTTCGAGTCAGGCATTTGGCCAGCGCAGAAAAAGGACTTTTCAAAGATAAATCAGCGTGTCCTTTTCCCCCCAGTAATGCTGACAATAACTGCAGCAGACCACACACCTAACTTTTCCCCCCCAGAAATGAGGAAGCATTGTCAACGCTCTGGTTCACAGGGATTAGGTTCCTACAAGGAACCAAGCCTGGAATACTGTCACTTGGTGTGGTGATCTCATTTCATCCTGTGACTACTGGGAATGTGACACCAGTGTGTTTTGACAATGAAGATTCTGAAAATAACAGGCTCATGGACTTACCCAAGCATCATGGCTTCTGAGTGGTCGAGACCAGGATGAGGTGCAGCCACCTGCTCCATGCCCAACCTACAAATGCTAAGAGACAAACTCATAATACTCTATGCCGGCCTCTGAGGTGGCTCCTAACCTGGTAGGTCTTCAGGTGGGTGCAAAACAACTGAGAATCTCTGAGGTTTTCATTTTCACAACTGATCGTGATTTAGTCCAAGTCACCTGAGCCAGTAAATCAAAATGGCTGAACTGAACCAAGGCATGGACACTACTTCTGATACTAGGTCACATTTGAGGAAGAGAGGGGATTTTGAAGCAAGAAGATTAGGGTTTGAGTCTTGGCATTAGTATTGCCAGGCAGAGTAATTGTGAGCCAGGCCCTTAACATCTCTGATCCCAAGCAAGAGACCCACCTTTCCTGATCCTCACTTTTCTTCTTTCTGTCTTTGATTGATTGATTGATTGATTGATTGATTTTTTTGACAGCATCTTATCATGTAGTTCTGGCTTGTCTGGACTTCACTATGTAGACAAGTCTGGCCATAAATTCAGAGAACCAACTGCCTACCTGAGTGCTGGCATTAAAGGCATATGTCACTACCCCCAGACAACCTAGCTTCTTCTTTTTTTTTTAAAGAGTGGCATATTTTATTTTATTTTTTTTTTTCGGAGCTGGGGACCGAACCCAGGGCCTTGCGCTAGCTAGGCAAGCGCTCTACTGCTGAGCTAAATCCCCAACCCCCGACAACCTAGCTTCTTAAATGGTGGATTATAACCACATATGGGGGTGACATAACTAAATCAGGGGTCACAAAAGTCTTGGCAACAGTAAAGGCTTTCTAAACATGTACTGACCAAAAATTAATTCAAAATCAAACACCTAAATGAATAAGGCGTTTCTGACAGTCTGCCAATGTGCATTGCACAGCTTGACTTCAGTCCTGACTGGGAACACACACATACACACACACAAACACACATACACACACACACACACACACACACACACACACACACACTTAGTACAGCCCATGACATCACCACATGCAATACACCAGAGGATGCTGTTCAAAACAGCTGGGTTCAGATTTGCGGCTGTTGGAGGTTCTGCATTACAGTGTTTGTACCATGCATACCAAGTTTTCTTATCTTTAGTGGTCTACACACTTTTACTATCTTCCTAACAATATTCCTTCATGTGTAAGTAACACATTAATATATTTTCAGGTTGCATAGTATTGGAATGCCTGACTTTTAAAACTGCTCCTTGAGTTCCTGGCTTAATAAAATAATTGAATTAATCTTTACTTGGGATTAGGACAGAATTTTCAACAATTTCTGTAATGGCCCTACATATACTACCACTATTTCAAACACATATTTATGGGAAACAGTATTCTCAGCACTGACATAAAATCCAAAGATTGATAAACTCTGAAAGCCACTGACAATGCTCTGTATCCAGAAGTAGCAAATATTCAGTCGAGGTATTGTGTATGTGTGTGTGTGTGTGTCTGTCTGTCTGTCTGTCTGTGTATGTCCATCTCTTCAGTATGCAAGTTCACTTTCATCTTTAACAGATAAAGTGATATATATTATCAGTCAGTGTCTCATTTGTATGTATATTTTATATATTGTGTACTCATAGTCACATGAGGTACACACATAGACACATAGGCAAAAGGTGTCGTGATTAAAAAGAATTTAATAGGCATGAGGCACTAAGACGACTCAGTGGGTAAAGGCACTTGTCCCCATCTTGATATGCTGGTTCTTCACACTGGAAACCACACATTGGAAGGAGAGCACAGGCTCCACAGGACTGCCCTCTAGTCTCCATATGCAGACTGTGCCACTCCCATGTGCACACTCGCCTCAAGTGCACACACACACACACATACACACACACACACACACACACACACACACACAGAGGCACACAATAAATGTAATTTTTAAGGCTTAAAAGCAAGCCCTAATTTACAACAAAATGTTATTCTCTCACAGCTCTGGAGGCCAAACTGCCCAAAATAAAAGTGTCAGTTGGGTGGAGTGCCCTGAAGGTTCAAAGAGGAAATTCTTACTGTGGCTTCTTATTCAACTTAAAGTCACCATCGCAGTCTCTGAGGCTTAAGGCATGGATACATCTTTTGGAGACCACCTTTGTCAGCCAACGACACTGAAATATAGACCTTCTTCCTGGCGCTCTATTACTGAACTGCAATACACAGTGTGCTGGTTAGGGGTTTTTTTGTCAATTTGACTTGAGCTTGGGTTATCTGGAAGAAGGACGTGCAATCATCTTCATCGGTTTCAAAAGGCTTTCCTCACATTGACCTGTGGAAAAGCCTGCAGGACGTTTTAAAATTAATGATTGTCGTGGGAGGGCCCAGCCCACTTTAGGTCATGCTATTCCTGGGCAGGTGGTCTTGGGTTTGTATAAGAAAGCAGACTGAGCAAAGCCATGGGAGAAGGCCAGTAAGCAGCACTCCTCTATGGCTTCTGCCTCAGTTCCTGGCTCCAGGTTACTGCTTAAGCTCCTGCCCTGACTTCCCTTGATGGACTGTAAAGTATAAACTAAATTAAACATTTTCCTTCCCAAATTGCTTTAGATCATGGTGTGTGTGTGTGTGTGTGTGTGTGTGTGTGTGTGTGTGTGGTAGTGGTGGTGGCGGTTTGAATGAGAATAGCCCCATAGGAAGCACATATATTTGAATGTTTGTTTCCCAGTTGGTGATTTGTTTTCTAAGAATTAGGAGGCGTGGTCTCCATAGAGAGGTAGAACCTTGCAGGGAGAGGTGTACCACTGGAGGCGGGCTTTGCGGTTTCAAAAGCTAGTGCCAGGCCCAGTCTTTCTTCCTCTTCCTCCTTCATATAGATCAGATGTGAGCTCTCAGCAACTCTGCAGAGCAAAACCTGCTACCACCATGCCCCCACCATAATGGCTACAGGCTAACCCTTCCGATATGTTAGCAAGCCCCTAACTAAATTCATTCATGTAAAAGCTGCCTTGATCACAGTGTCTCCTTGTAGCAATGTAAAAGTACCTGAGACCGTATTTATCACAGCAGTAGAGTACAAACTACAGCAACGTGCCTGGCATGGCACCCCTTACATCCAGATCAGGAAACCCCTTCCAGCTCCAGAATCCCTGGGTCCTCACCTGCAAAGCTGAGCTGATCACAGAAACTGTCCTCAGGGTCTGTTGTGAGGACGCTGTAGGACCTTGGTTTCCGAAAAGCTTACCCTTGTGCTGAACACCTAGTAAGCACGCAATAAAAATGATTTCATTTCCCCTCGCAGGACAGATTACAGAGACGTGGTTTTTCTCTGAAAAGCTGAAGGTGCCAAGATGGAGTAGCAAAAGGAAACATTTACACATTTTCAGAAAGCCTTGAAAAAGAAAAAAAGAACCCTCCCCACCCTACCCCACCCCCATCATCCATCCTACCCCATCCCACCCCACCCCCCACCTCACCCCCGCTGCTGGGTCCAGACAAAGGGACTGGCAGTTCCAGGAGAGCTTCAATTCTCACACCTGTGCTGCCCTCACCTATGGACGTACCGGGAAAGCAAATTGGGTTTACGTTGCAAATAGAAAATGATGACGCTAATTATCTTACATTGTAGCGCCCAGGATGGTTCTCAGCAGCACTTTGCCTCACATTATCTTGTTTGATCACACTATGAAAGAAGAGACTTCCATCTCAGGTGTTCAGAGCTCTCTGTGCAGAGTTCCAGGCAGCTTCCCCCACCTCCCCAAGAAAGGGGGTGGGGGGCTGGGGTCGGAGACTTCCATCTCAAGTGTTCAGGACTCTGCAGAGTTCCAGGCAGCTTCCCCCCTGCCCAGGAGTGGGGGCTTGGGGCTGTTCTGTTGCTGTCTGGTTTTTAGCAAAGGGGAAGACTGTCTCAAAGGCGTCAGCTACTCACAGCCCAGTCTTACCAAGCAGCAACAGAAAGATAGGCCTGCTTGTGAGTTTGAAGCTAGGGGATCTATCCTTCAGGGGAAGCCACCTGGAAGTCACTGTGTCCCTGTGATGTCACATGACTGGACAGAGCTGCTGGTGTCAGTTGATGTTTTTCCTTCCCACAGGACAAGTGGAGCCTCTCTAGCCACCAGCTCCTGTGATTAGATGGTCAGTCTCTCGCAACCCCTACCACTATGAATACCCCTGAATTACTGTCACCTGTGGAGAGATAACTTCAGCAGGGCCTTCTAAAGATCACCCCAACCTGTTGTACAACCATTTCCCCACTGCTCTGTCCTGTTCTGTTAACAGCAGAAAAAAAAATCACCTCTTCAAAATACCCAAGTTTTGGGGGTCCACAACCTCGATTTCATTTTGGTCTTTGAGAGTCCCCCTTTATTAGGAAAGAGGTTTTCTTCATAAAGGTTTTTCATTTTCTTATATCTTTTTTTCCCATTACCACTGAAAAGAAGGGTGGCCAGGGGGCCGTACTGAGACAGGGATAAACATCGCACACTGCAGGTGGGAACGTTTGCCTCCCATGTTCTAGAATCCCTTGGGTGAAATCTCACCCAGAGCCAGCTCTTTTTATGTGTGTGTCTGAAAAGAAAGAAGGATGAAGGCCTGTTCCCACTCAAAAGCTACATGCAGGACCAAGCCCATCAGAGGAATGCTTGGAGGAGGGCCCTTCAACTACCTAGTCCTCAACCTTCCCCTTTTGCTATTGGGGAGAATGAAATATTTACTAATAAATGAACCATTTTCCCAGGGGAGCACCCTTTTCTCAGGACAAAGAATCTCAAATGTCAGGCTTCTTCTCTGCCGCCCCCCCCCCCCCGCCTTCCCTGTCTTGCTCCCATCTCTCACTCTCTTATTTCCAACCATCAGATGTGAGCTCTGAGAGCGGCCTTCTGGAGACATCTCTAGCAAGGCTCTCAGCCCAGAGGAGCCTGCCTCACTTGTGCTAAATGATGCCATTTTGTTTCGTTCATTTATAGGGCTCCTCTTTTATTGGAGACATGTTTATTAACTGGTAGCTGTTAATTATATAAGAAGATAATTTCATGTAAATGTTGGATTTAAAAGCAGTCTATCTGGCGTGCTTGCTGTTTAACAAGAAGGCTTTGGGCTTTGGTTTTTGTTGCTCCTATGTGAGTGAAGCAACTAATTGATTCAGGTGATTGAATGAAAACCGCATCGTAATTGCTTTACCCCATCAAGCAGCTACTAGAACTATTTAATGCTGGCAGGGGGACAACAGCCTCTATGATACACTGCCTCTCGGTGCATTGCCCTAATAAGACACTGGTTGGGCCCTTGGTTAACAAAGGGATGTTTAGATGGGGTCCTGGTGGTCCTTTATCTAAGAGCAGAAAGAGCAGCCCTGGGGATTGCATTATTCAGGATTTTTTAAAAATTCAAAAAGGAAAGAGGGGAAAAGTCCACTTTTGCCTCAATTATCTAGATAATTGCCTACCCACTCCCAGCCTCTAAGGCTTTGTGTCTGCCTAGAGACAGAGACCACTTCAGGGGAACGCGATGTTCTCTACGCAGCGGTAAGACACAGGGACTCTTCAGACTGTCTTCTGGAAGATTTCCAAGTAGAGAGAAAGAAATATTGGGAGTAGAGATGAGGACGGTCTCACCTATACCCACTTATACAAGCAAGGGTCACCTGTCTCGGGAGGGGTGTCGACCCTCAGACAGGTTTGGCTTGGAACCAATTAAACAAAACTCACCAACTCAGACTGATTGGTGCCACGGCTGAGAGTAGACTATGCTGGTGCTAGACCCAAGTCCTAAGGCCAGGCTTCCAAGATGGGGCCCTGACCCTCCCTGGAAATGAAACTTAGCCCCAAGGGTGCGTGCAGAGGGCTGTGTTCTGTGTCAGCTGCTGTATAAAGAAAGGTTTCAGTGTACATGTTTCATCCTCAGAAGATTCACCACTGCCACCCCATTTTCAGAAAAAGAGACTAAGACCACTGAACACGTCAGTAGGAAGCAGCAGAGGCAACATTTGAACCCGGATCTCCTTGATATGGTGTACTTAGGTTCAAATTGTAGAAACTTCATGTGCTCAGTAGAGCTTCAGCTATATGGACGATGCTTGGTTGTTATTGTCCTATTATGGCTGGCTAACTGCTTCTGGTAAACATTTCATCTGAGATATGCCTGGCCAGCCATGAGTTGTCCCTGCTCCATGTAAGACTTTGGGTTTCTAAGTAGCCCCAGTGGTTACCCTTGTCTTGGTTATCCTTTGTAACAGGCCCTCAAGCCAACCAAATCAGATTTACTCTTAAGGCAATGACCTTGCCCTCCTGGGCCCACCCAACTGGGACCTTCTCATCTACAGTGATCATTCTGGTTCCTCTAGCAAGAAGTCCCGAAGAAACATTCAGACAGGATTGTCTTAGTGAACTTCATACGTGCATATGCATGCATTCCGTGTTACATTAAGAAGTATAGACATATAACTTAGAAAAGAGAGAACACTACACTGTGCATTATGAAGTTTTCCCAATCTGAACCCAACTACACCCAGGGCAAAGAGACCTGCCTGCTTCTCACGTGCTAGAGAACAAAAGCCAAAACCGGTTCGCTACTTCATCATAACTTCTTCCATTACACCAAATACCAACAACAGCAGTAGAATAAGAGGCAAAAGTAACAGGAATTAACACAGATTAACCCTGAAATTTGCTGTCATCCAGCAGTGTGATTTATTTAGCATTTCTAAAGTGAGGCGGCATTTCCAATGGCTGTGGTAAGAATCCTCCAGATGAACATCCATCACCATGGAAGACATTTGGTCAACTGGTTATCATAATAACAACCATATGTCACTTAGGCCCTCCTCTCCTGGGGACCACTATGATACTTATTAGACTTAGATAACATCTAATCTAAGATCCTTTGTTAATTCAGCGCCCTAACCCTCATGAGACACCCTTCAGACGTGACTGTCTATGCATCCCAGCTAATGTTTTTCTGTCCTTGCCAGAGAGATACAAGTGCTTTGTTCAGAGACACCTTGCTGATGAAATCCTCTTTCCACACACTGGCAAATATGAGATGTGATGGGAAAACACAGGATGGACCCGTTTCTAGATTGAACCATGTCTATGTGACTTTGGTGGTCCTGGGTGTCAGCCACTATGCAAGGATATGAACCACATCACCAGTGTACAGTATTGGTGAACTATATCACTATTGTGTAACATTGGCGAGCTGCATCTCTGCCACACAGGGTTGGCGTGCTGTATGGTTGTTGGGCAGCACAGGTAAGCTGTATCACTACTGAGCAGCACTGGAGAGTTGCATCGCCACAGTATAGTGTTGGTGACCTGCATCACTATTGGGCAGTGCTGGGCATTGTATCCCTATTGAACAGGGCTGGCGTGTTGTGTCACTGTTGTGTGATGCTGGTGAGCTGTATCACTACTGTGTAGTGTTGGTAAAGCCTAAGGGCTTTCATCAGTAAGTAGCTGAGGAGTACCTGTCTTTTGACTAGCTGGATGATGGTCTGATACTTCCCACACTGATGTTCTAGAATCTTGGAAGCACCAAGTTTGTCCCAACTGAAGACACCTTGTGAAGTTGCTCAATTAACAGACTTGGGTTTTGGAGAGAGAGAGAGAGCTCTCGATGCGATAGGCACAACTTCTTGGTTCTGGATTGATCACAGCCTTCCAGGAACTACATCAGGAATAAAGAGAACCCGTGGGGCCATAAGGCATTCTGGAACAGGCCATAATTAAAGATGATGTGAAGTGTTCACATTTGTGTGAATCTGCAGTCCAGCCGTGTTGGAGTACAGGTTGAGAATGAAGGAATTTCTCAGCCTCTCTGTACACAATTCCTTCACCTCCATCTCTGTTTCTCCTTCCAACCTCTTCCCATCCACCCAATTGCCCCATGCCTACCCTTCACTCCTGGGTCCTTGGTACCTGTCCTGGTTTCTCTCGCTCTCCTATTGGTAATTCTTTCTCCCAGAGGGGAAACAAGGGTGTTAAAGTCCCCAGCTGAACCACCCCATACTTATGCAATCATGGGCTGGGCCCAGGAGCATCTAGACTCATAGGCCCAGGGCTAGGATTCATCAGTGTGTTTAGGGTAAGGCTACTATGTCACATTCTTGCCTGTGTAGCCAAGAGGTACAGCACACTAAGGCTTGAACCCCATTGAAAAAGGATCCTGGGTGGAAGAATACATTGTTACCAGAAAAGGGCTGGGGGAGAGAAAGTCACCAAGACATACAATCAAAAGCCCCTCAGATGGCTCCAAATAGGAAACATTCAGCCCTGAAGACTGCTCTCTCATTATTTGCCTCTGCTTCAAGACGGATAGCAAATCTCTTAAATTTGTACAAGTCAGGCCAAGCAAAGGATTCTGTTGTTGAGCTGTGAATGGCATCTCCAAGTTGACTAAGATGTAATGTGAATTAAATAGCCTGATCCATTGATCAGCCATTAGTCTAAGCACAGGACTTGTGCTTTAGACTTCTCCACTGGTAAATGTTTTTGTTGAGAGATGGGAAGATTTATGATCAAATTAGCAATTCAGTGACACAGCACAGGACCCTGGATATCACCAAAGTTGTTCGTGTTGCTGTGGATGATGATTCAACACTGTTATTGATCTTCCCTAGGTTTGGGAGTTTTGTCCATACTATGACAGAACAGCTAGTTTAAAAGTGAAAAAAAAAAGTCAGATCCATCAAACAAAAGCA
This sequence comes from Rattus norvegicus, assembly GCF_021556685.1. Taxonomy (NCBI): domain Eukaryota; kingdom Metazoa; phylum Chordata; class Mammalia; order Rodentia; family Muridae; genus Rattus; species Rattus norvegicus. The sequence continues at coordinate 199,449,892 of NC_141534.1, read as the reverse complement.
CTATATTCTAAGTGCCAGTGTGTTGTGACCGAGGGTTTTCTTTGCTGTGGCTATTTGAAATCTGGGATCTAAGGAGTTACAAGCCTCTAAGAGAAAGGCAAATACATCCTGTGGGAAAGTGGAGTCCCACTTCTGTAAGTGGGAGAATATACTCACCCTGGCTTTCTCATTATTTTTGGGAGGAAATGGACTCATGATGTCTTGGTAGATTATTTACTTCCTATATAGATAAACAGCCTTCCCCCAAAATAGAAGCTAACACCATAACCCAGAGACTTGGGCAACAGGGGCAACACCCAATACTGCTACTCCTGCTACTCCTAGCCAGACTAGACTAGACAAAGCCCTTGCTGGTCACTGACAGGAGGACCCCAGTGTCATGCTTGGCTCTTGGTTTTCACATGCTTATCTCTGGTACTGTTTCTCCAGAAGAGTCCTCAAGAAGCAAACTGAGATACTACTGGAGAGATTTCTGAGGGTGACAGGAATGTGGTGTTTCTCAAGAACAGAGACAAAAAAGGATCCAAGGTTCAGAGGGGACATCATACCCCTTCCCCAGACAGGACTTACCCAGGCATAAAAGGCATAGGGATGCCAAGGATGTCCAAAGGTGCCAAGCAAAAACTAGTACAGTGAGTTTGAACAAAGGCATGCTCACCTTGACCCCTTAATTCCAGAATCAGTTGTTGTTTCTATCAAGACCAAGATGACGGTAAGAAGAAACTGCTGACCTTGGCTCGGTCCCGGCTTGCATCAAGGTCTTTCCTACCTCTGGGCTTCCTACCTTCAATTTTCTCTTCCTGTGACAAGTCTCTCATCTTCTCAATCACAACCTTCATATTCCAGTTCATGTTTCACTTCATTTGGGAAGCCTTGCTAGATTCTTCCACTACCGACCAAGTGACCCATTGCCAACAAGCTCCCTAGATCTTCGCTTGCAATGTTGTATTTAGTTGTCTCTCATCTGAGTCTGTTTTATGGAAGGGTAAGCCACTGTGTTTCTGTTTACTCTTGTGTCCCAGGACCACCACTTACTTCACACAGAGTGGGCACCCAGTGTTTCCTATGGGAATAAAACAGGAACTGAGAAGCACACTGATCAGCTTGGATTGGCCAAGTCGGTGGTGTTTTGACACTCTTCTGTTTGGTTTAGAGTGTGGATTATAGTTCTCTGGCCCTCCTATAAAGTCCCTCTGCGGTATCTATGGTTGGGTGTCCTGAACCCAGAGCAGTCTCGAGAGGGGACGAGTTGAAAGGCAAGGAGAAAATGCCAAACCCCAAAGCTGTCACTTCACAGCATGAAAATGGTAGACAGGATAGAGGACTGCATCTATTGAAAGTTAGGTGGGAGCATCACTATGGTGACACCCTTGGCTTCTGACATCACAGATTTCCCAGAGGCCTGTTCGTGAGCTGGATCTTTTCTAATGGAGACTGCTGCCTATACAGTATCTCTGGTGTTAGGAATTCAACTGTTAAGGGGCCAGACAGAAAGCATGTCTTTGAGTGGCTGCCATGTTAGGGGCATGGCAGGCAAGAAACAAGTAGTGGGGACAATTGGTACACAGGTGCCATGGGAAGTCATTAGGAAGAGGTGCAGGGTGGGGAGGGCTGCTGCTGGGAACAAGTACCCAGGAAACCTTCTGCATGAAACTGACATCTAAGCAAAGAGCAGAGAGGAACACAGGCCCAAGCCTTTCAGGCAACAGATACCCAGAGAAGTGGCTTTTTCGCTTGACTCAGGAATGCTTTAACATGGCAGTTAAGAGTGTTTGCTGCTCTTCCAAGGGAAGAATTCAGTTCCCAGCACCCACATCAGACATCTCACAAACCACCTGTAACTCCAGGTTCAGGGAATCTGATGCCTTCCTTTGTTCTTCTCTCGGTACATGCGTACACACACGACATACACTCACACAGAGTCACATGCACATATACACATACATAAAAATAAATCTTTTTAGAAATGGAATACAATGGCCAGCTGGTAACCAAAAATCTCTTAGGAAGCTGAATGACTTCCATTTAGAGCCTGTCCATTAGGAGAGGTTCAAAGAGCAGGGTGGCTATGTCTGGCAATAGTGCAGAGGACATAGGAGCCTAGAATCATGGGCTATGGATGTTCAGTGAGGTCTTTGAGAAGTGAACAGAGGAGGAAGTATGATGTTGTAGGCTGTATTTTGACTGTTTCTGAAAGGCTCACCTGTTATGGGTTTGTTTTCCAGACTATGGTACAATTCATGGGCCAAAAAGAAGAGCTTCCTGTCACTGGAGCATGTCCTAGAAGGGGACTGTGGGACCCAAGTCTCGTCTGTCTCTCTTGCTTCCTGACCAGGAGGAAAGCAATGGGCTCAATGGGTCACTCACTAAGGGTGCCACAATCGTGACCCCCAAATCAACCTTTTCTCTCTGTAAGTTGATCACCTCACATCTTTGTCGCAGTGACAGAAAGCTGACTGCCAAACTCCGGCATCTGCTTTTGTAGTTGTCCCCTCTCACCAGGCTCAGCATCTTGCAAAAGGCATGTGGCCCAGCAAGTACGAGTACCACAGCAGACAGAGAGACAAGCAGCAAACATTTTCAAAACCTCACGAACTACAAGTGGATGGCATTAGCCCCCACTAAGCTTGCCTTTCCTGCCTTCAGGAGAGCCCTAGGGAGCTGCTGAGTCACAAGCCCCCCCTCCCTCCCACCTCTGAGTGCACAGCCTTCCAGGTTCATGAACTTTCTAATTGGGAGCCAAGTAACAAGCCATTTCTCAGTGGAACAGAACAGTTTGTGACTTGGTCACTGTTTTGTGTGCTAAAGCAACAGATCCTCGGGGCCATCAATAGAAAGCTTCACTCCTTCCCTTTCTCCAGATCTGTGAACACTGCAGCCAGCAAGTCTATTTAGAGATGGATCTCTCTGGCAGTGCTGATTCATTTTTTTAGTTATGTGTTTGAGATAGGGTCTATGAAGCCTAGGTTGGCCTAGAGCTAAGAAGGAATGACCTTAAACTCTTGATTGTCCTGCCTTCACCACACTCAGTTTCGTAAAGTACCTGGAATCAAACCCATAACTTTGAGCATGTTAGGGTAATTCTCTACCAACTCAGCTACACCCCCAGCCATATCAGTGCCAATTCTATTTTGGATGCAAAAGCTGCTGTTCTCCCTAGATCCAGGGTCTGCCCACCCCAAGCAAGGCCCAGCCTCTATGGTAAGAGCTCTGTCCATAGGTTTTCTGTTGGGATATAAAAGCAAGCACTTTAATTTAGCTCCCACTGGCTTCCACTACTGGAAACATCCTCTGGTCCTTAGGGTTCCTCTGTCTGCCATGAGGGTCACAGACAGATGGAAATAATGTCTTAGAGACCAATGTCTCATTCTCTAACAGTCATCTACTGGTCACCCTTGTCGATGCCTCTCCATCTTGCCCTTGGTCCCACTACCCACCCTGTCTTTGAAGCTCTGTGTGAGTTCTATGGTCCTGTAAAGACTTCTGAGCTGAAGACATGACCACTCCAGCTTTACTCAGAACGTGGAGTCTGGGCCCAGCCTTGCTTAGCATCCCTACCAAGTGGTACCAAAGATGTATTCCCAAACGATGTGTACAAAAGACTTCCTGTCTGCATATTCTCCCACGACTCAAGCATACATCTTCCTCAGTAGCCATTTCTCTACCTTTGTTCTGCATGGCTCCCTCTTCATTTACCCCAAAGAATTGTTACCAAGTAGAGCAACTGCCAACAGCCACTAAAGCAGAAACTCAAACTCCAAACATGAGTGTTCTTCATTGTTTTCAATATTAATTTTTAAAAAAACATTTAAGGCTTGAAGAGATATTAATCTCTTTTTTCACTGACTCCCTGGAAATGCATATGAAAGCCTTTCACCCCACAAGGAAATGACCATTTATCCAAGACCCTAAGTCTATTCACATGGTGAATTGACTTAATACAATTTTTAAAGTTTAGATCTTTTCAGTAAATAGACCATGAATGCTTCTGGAAACCAGCAACTACTATCCCAGAGATAGCCAGCCTTGGTGGCATCACAGATCATGTCCAATTATTACCATCCTCCTCTTGCAAGACCTGACACATGGGATGCAGGTGACAGTGACAACCATGAGGAGCATGGATGAACCTTAGTGGACCAACCGCTCTAGCACGTGCTCGTCACCACAGTGAAGATGTTTTTATGTTGTACGTTAAAGATAAGAGCAAATCTTTGCCGATAAAGAGCTGAGGAAGAAATGGCTTGACTCTCTTGTTTCATTTTTGAGACACACAGGAAGACCACATTGGAAAACCCTGGCATATACTAAGACAATTGACGATGAAGAGGATCATGCCTCAGAGTAGGGCAATTCTAAGGATGATGAGAATAATGCATAGGAGGAGGTGCTGGACATCTCTCTGCCGGAGAAGAGAAGGTTAATTTCTAAACAGTAATCTGCTGGCACTGCTCATTGCCTATGCTGTGCATGTGATGCTGTGTTTGCTGGGTTCCCTGGGCTAATACAAAGGCAACCCCCTGCCCAGATCCTGAAGAGTGCTGGGCTTTCCATACCCAGAGAGAATGAGAAGGAGTACATACCTGCCGGTGTGAACACAGCCTAACGCTTCACTGCCTCAAGGGAAACTTCATACACTGGTTCATTAAAATCCCCTTCACAACCACTCCACCATCAGCAATGTTGGCCACTGTGACCACCAACGTCCAGGAGCTAAGAAGATTTGTTAAAAGACAAACTACTGACGTAGAAGGGTCCTGGGTGTCTTTTACCATGCAGCAAAGAAATCGGGAGTTTTAAATTTTGGGTTATAGTCACTGCAACCGGACATCATATGCTACCAAAGAAAACTCTCAATACCAGGAAGAGGTCGCATCTTATACAGCTGTTGGCCAGAGAGGGCCTTTAGACCCTCCCAAACGTTATAGGCTATTGTCAATGTATTAGTTATCCTCTACAACTTGACACTAAGACCCTATTGTGAAGATATTACATACTGGTGCCACTGAACAAGGGGAAATCAAGTTGGTGCTCAACTAGAATTCCATCTCCGCTGACTAGCATTTATAGTACTAGCAGATACTGTAGACACTACTAGAGAAGAATGACAATCATCAATATCCTCAAGCTGTGAATCCTTCAAGCTGCAATAGCGACTTGCCTGCAACGTATACCTGCTGGTGCAAAGGTGGCAGAAATGTTACGGGTCTAAAGAACCACCTTTTAGGACATAAGGCCTGCTCCATGAGATGAAGCTCACACCTGACACTATTGAGGAGACCAAAAACCTAAGATGAGACAAGCCATGGGCCCTATGGGAAAATCTGTGACTATTGTTCTAAGTGAGCATGGCAATAAACAACTCCTAACACTATACGGCTATACCCATAGAGCAGTGCACAGCACAGGAGGAGTTCCTTCTCGCAGTAGATGCCAATTAACACAGAGACCCACCGTTGAAGAATGTACAAAGAGTGAGATACTTTGGAGTACTTAAGTCCTTAATGTGATGTCCTTATCCTACTCAAGCTCAGGGATCAATGCAGAAGAGGGGGCAGAAAGTTTCTAAGAGCCGGAGTAAGTTCAAGGAAACTATATTTTCCAGATATAGCAGGGCTGATGTACCTATGGACTGACAGAGACCCTGACAGCATGTGTAAGACCTGTACAAGTTCGTGCCAGACAACATTTCAGAACTGAGAAGAGGAAGTGAGTGCAAAGCCCAACCCCTAACCAAGAAGTATTTGCAATTGATAGCTGCTGGGAAAGCAGAAATGTTTTCTCTGATGGAGTGATACTGGGTAGATCAATCACACTCTAGGACGGGGCTCATGCTCAGAGTAACAGGCCAACAGAAATTGGACGAGTGTTTTATAAGCCTTGTATTGTCTTTGTTCTTGTTGCTGGTTTGTTGTTGTTTCAGGTTGTTGATTTTTCTTTTTCAAGACAGAAAGAATATAAAGTCAAGGGGTTGGGGATTTAGCTCAGTGGTAGAGCGATTGCCTAGCAAGCGCAAGGCCCTGGGTTCGGTCCCCAGCTCTGAAAAAAAAAAAAAAGAATATAAAGTCGAAGGATGGGTCTGGAGAGGAGTTAGGAGAAGAAAATCAATGTGATCAAAAGACATTGTATAAAAAATTTTAAAGAAAATGAAAAGCATTTAAGTATCAATAGGGAACTAGAGATTGCTCACTGAGCAGAGCATACACTGCACTTGCAGAGGACCCAAGTTCAGTTCCAACACCAGTGTCAAGTGTCTGGCAACCACTTGTAACTTCAGTTCCAAGGTATCTGGTATCACCAGCCTCTGGGTACTGCATTCATTCATTTGCCCCAAATCTCACACAAATAGATATATAGATAGACAGACATAGATAGATATAGATATAATTTTAAAGTTAAAAATAAAATATTAGAAGAGGAAAAAGTGGGTTACCCTGGCTATTTGATGGGTATCTTATCAAGTTGACCCAGCCCATGCCATGGAAATCATGCTGGGCTCATTCTGGGACAATTCAGAAAGCAGCTGGAGGTCCACATGTTCCTGGACTGAATTACAGGTAAGTGCCCAGGAAAAGCAATGAGGAGAAAACTGAAGACAAAGACATGAAGAGGAGATGGTGAGGTAGGAGAGGTAGCCATCAGCAGCCATCATTTAGAGATGGACGTGAGCAGGATCGGGTGGTGTGGCCATCCATTCACATGAGCACTCATCACCTAGGTCTCCCTGTGCTGAGAGGGCCAGCTCCAGGGGCCCAGCCCTCACCTCACAGCCAGCCACTTCTTGGCACTGTGTATCTCAGACCCCAATAATTGGTTGGCAAACAGCTGGGACTCCATGCAGCAAGGGCCTCTGGGCCTCTGCATTAGTCTTTCTCTTCCGAGTTATCTCATAGTTCCAGGCCTAAGCGGAAGCTCCAAAGCCCAAGAGGCCATTGCGCCTGGCGCTCAGCCTTCCTGGGAATGACCAGACACTGTTTCTCTTGATTCTGCTGACAGATGCAGATGCCCCTCCTCACTAGACTCTCCGCCAGCCTTCAGAAAAGGTGAAGAGGGCCCTGAGCTCACTCAGTCCCCTGACATTCAGTCAGCTGAGCCCCGACTCCCTGTCTCTGCTCTAACCCTATGAGACATCATCCATCTCAAGGCGGAGATCTGCTCAGCTGTGTGTTTCCAACCAACCAGAACACAGCTTTCCCGTAGCCACCGATCCCGGCCTGTTACTCTTATCTTGTTAGCATAATGTGCAGCTTCATTAACCAGCCAGATGAATCATTTAGTAATGGGAGCTAATGAATTTAATTTTCTACTTTCTATTTTTTATAATAAAACATAGTCAAACAGTCCATTTGGAAGGCTCCAGGTTGCCTTCTAAGGTTCAGAGTCAACGTTAGAGTAGAAAAACCTCCAGGGGGAGGGGCTCTTTCCTCCCCTCACCCCCTCACGTCCACCTCCGGAAGTTTCCGGGTGCTACACTCAGTGAGGCCATTTCTCCCCCTACACAAAGAATAAGAGTAAGACCAGAAAGAGAATTCATTTCTCTTTCCACTGTAAGGTGTTGCCACGATGGCGGCCGTCCAAACAGTTCAGAGACCTGGCATGGCTCACAGGAAATCCACAGCGGATGACTTTATTAAGAAAGCATAATGGTACCAATGGCAGGGGTTGGGGGGGGGTGTGTCTCCCAAGTATCCAAATCCTTTCAAGTCAAGTAAGCTGTGCCTTCCCCCTCCCTATCCCTCTAGAAGAGGGAACCCTGTTAGGCCATGGGCTAGTACTTAAACAAGGGGAACAAGGCCAATTAGCCAACCCTCCTGTTCCACAGCCCAGATGGGCAGAAGGGACCACCTTGTAGCTTGACCACCTCATCCCTGATGGGCAGATCCTGGCTGCAAACTCAGACAGACACCGTTCATTTACTGCGAGTTTCCTTAGGTATATAAAAAGAAGTCAGCAATGGCTCGCCCCTCCAGGTTTGAGACACATCTCATTCAGGTCTCGAAGCAGATTCCTCCCAGATTAAGCTTGTTAATTTCCCTCACGGCCAACATTCTTCTCCACATCGCTGAAGCAAAAGCCACCAGCTCTTGTCTGAAATGGATGGGATGAAAAGGACTGGATTGCGCCCTCCCCCCCCCCCCCCCCAGACAACAGTTACATTAACCACTTTGTCCTTTTAATTCATCTAATTACATGCAAGGAGAAAGCAGGCAGCCTTAGCAGGCTCGGCTCCAGAGCCCGGCTGCTGGGCCATTGCTCTGAGCTTTTTGTTGCCTTATTAGGGGTGCTTTTGTTCAGGGGGATGGTTAAAGCCATTTTCAGCAGCTAGCGAGATGAAGCCGCTTCAATAAGGACACAATGTACTTGTTTAAATTACCTTTCAAAATGCTCAAAACCATTAAGGGGGAGGTGCTGCAAATAAAAGTTGGACTTTTTGTTATAATGTTTTACCCTAATAACAGCTTTTATTTTATTATAATCCATTAGTTGACAATATTAGTCTATAGATTATCAGGCAGTAATTTTGTTATTTTATCACACTTGCGGCACTCACTCACCGGGGCCAGAATCCACAAATCTCTGTATAATATGCTTTCAATTCTGTTAAAATCTCTATTTAACTGGTTTGGCTGCGGAACATCTTGGCAAATGTGTTTTTAATTTCATTCTAATTAACTTGACAGTTGACAGAACTCGATGGTGGCATGATGGTGTCCCCTTTTCAGGGTCTCTGCAGCTCCATTCCTAGGAGCATTCTCTCTCTCTCTCTCTCTCTCTCTCTCTCTCTCTCTCTCTCTCTCTCTCTCTCTCTCTCTCTCTCTGGTTCTGACAAGCAGGATGTCAGAGAGCCAACATGCAGGAAAAGGTCTTTCATCTCTGTCAAAAGTACATGCAATTTTTAAAAAACCAATTTTAAAAATCTGGCTTTCTTTCTTGTCTCTCTTCTTTCTTTTTTTTTTTAAGTCATCAGTTCTATTGGGGTTCTCAAAAAATGGTTTGTCCCTTAAAAATGAAAACCTAAGATGTAAATCCTAAAAGACAGAATGAAGACACGGCAAGCAGAAGTCAGGGAAGGAAGCCATCAAATCCAGCTCTGTCCCAAGCAGACATGTGGAAAAGCAGATAAGTCATAGGTCCTTGGTGAGATCCAGCCTTACACTCTCAGCTTTGGGGACTCAGCACCAAAGGGAACGGCTCTGTCTTGCCCAGGAATTTCGCTCTGTAGTCTTTAACATGTCCTCTGCCTTTCTGCCACCTCCCAGACTCCAAGCCTGTCCACCCACCCTACTCTTGACCCTGTGTACACAGGGCCACTAGTGTGCGGGGCCACAAAATCATGAGATATTGTTTGTTTGTTTTCCTTTTGAAAAAGTGACCTCTCTTGATATGACTAAATGAATCTCTGTAAAACAAGCCACCCTTCCCTGTGACTTTATGTATGCAAACAGATGGGTCTCTATGAGATCACCTGACACCTTCATTGACTCTGGGTACCAATTTCTCCCATATGCATCTTTCGTAAGCCACTTGGGTTCTTCCACCTTCTTCTCTCTCCCCCTCCTCTTCTCTCTTCTACCCCTTCTCTCTCTCTCTCTCTCTCATCCTTCCCTCCCTCCTTCCCTTTCTCTGATGTTGTAAATTTTGCCCATAACTGGAAATTGTCTGACTCCACATTTGTACTGCTCATTCTGCCTCTGTTCAAAATTATTAAGACTCTCAGTCCTACCAGGACCCTCAGAGATGAATTACTAAACATCACCCACACTCGATGACAAAGGCTTACAGCTCAAGACTTGGACACTCACCAAGATACTAGCCAGCCAGATGCAAACTGACACACGGCCATCTTTCAATGTCGGGCACAGGCTCTTTCCCAAGAGTTCTCCTTTGAGAAGCCTTCAGGTTCTTACCAAAAACAAATAAATAAACAAATCACAGGGGCCTCTGTTTTTTTAGCTAAGTCTGAATTTTGAATTTTTATTTTTATTTATAACCATATAATAGTTTGCTGTAAAGTAAGACATTTTGCATACTTATTTAAAATATTCTATATTTTCAACCTGAGCGTACAAAATATAAATAATATAAATATCTGAGCCAGTGAGTTTTAAATAACATGAATACTGCTTCCTGAAGATAAATTTGGTTATCACGGCATATGCTACTGGGCTCTTGTGGGTAGAGGCCAAGGGCATAGGAGTACACTCTAGCCAATGTAGACACCTCCCTGACTCTACTTAAGGCAATGTGTGTGTGTGTGTGTGTGTGTGTGTGTGTGTGTGTGTGTGTACCCACACACAACTGGAAACATCAACAGTGCCAAAGATGGCAGGTCACACCCTCACCTTATCCAGGAGTTTCTATCTAGCCCAGGAGGAGAGGATGACTCATTTGAAGGGAGGATCCAAGATAAGCCACTGATGCCATAAAGTCCAAATGAAAACAAAATTTGACTTCATATGATTCTACCTGCCTGCCTGCCTGTCTGTCTGTCTGTCTCTCTGTCTGTCTGTCTGTCTAGAGATCAATTCTGCTCCATTTCTGCTTCAGCCTGGTGAATGGGCCTCCTTAGTTTGTTTGCTTTTCTTGCCAATGGAGTCTACTGGAGTCCGAGAAGATGCTCTTTGGAAAGCTCTTCTCTAGCACCTGCAACACAGAAGGCATCCCCATGCAGCAGGTGTAGTGACAAGCCTGGGAGAATGCTATGGTGACACTTTGGAAGCTCAGGGGAGGTACATGAACCTCATGCTATAATACACACACACACACACACACACACACACACACACACACACACACACTTGAGGAACGTCATTTTCAGTTTGAATAAGAAATATCCCCCACAGGGTCACATGCATGAACACTAATCCTCAGCTAGTGGTGCTGCTTGGGAAGTTGTTCTGGACCGTTTAGGAGGTGAGACCTAATGGGTCACTGGGGTAGATCTGTCCTTTAGGTTTCATAGCCCAGCCTTAACCCCTGTCCTCCCTGGAGGTCCTGCTCTGCTTAACTGGGTAGAAATGAAGAATCCCAACACCAGGTGTGACATTGCCTTCTCCCAAGCCCCTCCCCACCATGTTGGATGGCATGTCACAGACCTCCCTCAGTGAGTTGCTTCTTGTTGCCTTACTTGGCTTCAGCTACAAGAAGAGTGATTAATACTCTCATGTAGTTTGTCCACACAGGAATGACACAGCAGTGAAAACCTGGTAGGGAAAGGTGGAGAAGAGTCGTATGCGGAGAACAAGACATAATATAGAGTACCTGCCTTTTATCCTCAAGGGATAGGTTTCCAGACCCCTGGTGGTCCCCAGAAACCTCAAACAGTACAGAATCCTACATGGGTGATGCTTTTTCCATATATGTATGGTGGTTTAATTTCAGAATGAATCACACCAAGACATTAACAATAACATAACAGAGAACACATGTAACAATATCCTATCAAAGGAATTACTGAAAAAATTATGAAGCGCTTGTTTCTAGAATTTTCCACTTAAGCTTTTCAGACTAATGTCAAAATATTCTTCAGGTCATTGGCTACAAAACCACAGAAAACAAGGGACTACTACAGAGAACCAGATGTCCCTGTGTCCCACAGGTGGCACAGAAAAAGTACATGAAACCTACTTTGTATAGCATGAAGTTGTCCTTGGATGTGTTCAGGGTCTTCCCATTGCAATCCTTACTTGTGTGGCTCCTGGGCATTCCACATGGGGTGAGTTACATGTGTAAGAACAATCTCAGGAAGATGGACCGTTCATTTACAAACAGACAGACAGACAGACAAGTGCCTCTCTGTCTAGCTAATTGACGAAGAAGTAAACTGTTCCGATACTTTGTCAGCAGAACTCTTCTCAGCCTTGTGAACACCTGTCAAGAATATATATTTCCAGGGCTCCAAACTGCTCCGAATGTGACAGTGTGCCCAGTTAAGCTACTGGAGTTTACAGAATGAGCCTAGCTAGAGTGAAAGGGGGTGTGTGTCACCCTCATTTCATCTTGATGGCCAGTGGTTTGTAGGTACATGTCATCCCCCCACCAAACCCAGGGAGTCTTCCAAACCACCCTTTCCACAAATCGTCCTGGTGACCCCGTTCTCCCGGGCCTCCATTTTTTTGCTAGGCTAAAATTAAGTTTCAGAAGGACATTGTAGCCAGGCTTGTGTTTGACCATTGAGAACCCTGTGTGGCCATTAGAAAGAAAAGAAAAATCAATAGGACTTCATTAAAGCAGCAGGCAGGCAGGGCCCAGCCCAGCCTTAATTACGGTTTCAGTAGCATTTGCTTTAATTGGAAAGAATAAAAGAAGTGAAGTGGAGTGAATGAAGAAATTAGCATATCCATCACTGTTGCCACAGCAAACCCTGCCCTTCGAGCGAGCCTCACTGTGTTGCTGTGAAGCTACTCAGAATTGGGAGTTTGGGGGAGGTGTCAATTAGCGATCTTCTCCTCCCACATTTGAATTAAAATCTTTCATAATCTCAGGAAGGTTTTGTTTGTTTGTTTGTTTGTAATTTTTTAAAATGTGCTGGCTATACTAAATACACTTTGTACCCTGTCAGTCCAATACACTAGCTTGTGATGTGTCAGAGAGCCGGGCTTGGCAGTGACAGGACTGAGCATCTCTCACAGTCTGTAGTTCTGAGAATCCTCCCGGAGCTCACTTGCTCACTTCCCACTCAAAGAATGAGCCCCATGCACAGCCTCTGGTGAGTGGCCTTCTACCGAGAGACTTCTGAGCAGACAGACAGACAGACAGACAGACACACACACACACACGCACACACACACGCACACAGACACACAGACACACAGACACACACAGAGACACACACACACGCACACAGACACACACACACACACACACACACACACACAAACACACATACACACGAGATGGGATCCCTAGGCCCCAGCTGCTCTAAGTCCCTACCCCCATCTTATAAACAGAATCTGAGTCTCAGGGTCATGGGGCTTTCTTCTCAGACCAAGCCAGTCTTCTCTCTGCTTTCCTGCAATATGTCACCTGTGGTTAGCTCAGGAAAAGCTTTCTAGCAGAAAACTTCAGAAAACACTCAGATGGATGGGAATCCTATTCACCAACACACGGACTCCATCACACATCACCCATTCAACACCTTCCATGTCCTGCCCAGGCTACAGCCCTTCCTTTGGAGGTAATGAAGGGGTTAAAGTCAAACTGCAAGGTTTGGTTAAGATGCTGTGGACGACAGCAACCGTCCTTGTATTTTGAGGAACTGTGAACACCGGAAGCGGAGTGACCTTCCCACTGGCTTGGATTATGAACAGAAATGTCAAATACTTATTAATTCTGTGACTCTCTCCAAGGTCACAAGAGGAGACACATTAGAGCAGCTTCTCTTTCCCTCATCCAGGTTCTTCCAGGCCTACTTTAGAGAGTCCAAGAATGAAGTTAGGGAATTAGAACAATGGTTCAGTCAGACAAGTACTTGTCATGCTAGCATGAGACCCTGAGTTCAGAGTCCAGTACACCCATAATCAGAGGTGTGGTCCTACGGTCCCAGTGCCAGGTCAGTGACAGAAGGATCCCAGGGGTTTGCTAACCAGCTACTCTAGAAATTAGTGGACTCTGGGTTCAGTGGGGTGTTTTATTTATAATAATAGTAAGATGAATGGCAATTGAAGAAGACATTTGATGTCAACCTCTGGCCTTCACAAACACACAAATATGCATACAACACCCTATACACAGATATATGCACAAATACACATGCATGTGCGTGAGTGTGCATGCGTGCGTGTGTGTGTGTGTGTGTGTGTGTGTGTGTGAATTCATAAACACTTTACACATGCACAGAAATTAAACTGCTTAATCAAGGCCCAGTAAGACACAAGGTGAGATTAAGTCAACTTGGTTCTGAAGGGACTCTTTCCCCAGTTCTGTGGCTTTTCCTAGGTAAAGGATTTATTCTAAAGTAGAAACAGAGATCCAAGTCCCAGGATCTAGGAGCTGGATTCCCAGACAACACCTAGTTAAGACAGAAATCCTTACAGCCTTGCCTGTGAGTTCCAAGCCAGGCAGAGCCTTCTGAAAATGTATCTAATATTCAACCAAGATGCTTCTGCCTGGAACAAGGGACAAGTCCCTTGGACATTGGTTCATTGTACAGGTCATAAGAAGCCACAGTGTCAGGGTATAGGGCCACCTCTAAGGTCAGGGGGAAGTGGCCAGGGAGAACAGAGAGACTGCCATGCAGAAAATTACAGGGAGGCAACAATTCATTGTCCCTTCACAAAGTGGTTATCAGGAAGCCTGTGCTTAGCTTCTCAATAGAGCGTGACCCGGTTCTGTCCTGAGTGAACCCTGAGGGCCACTGTGCATCAAACCAGAGACTTTGGCAAAAATCAGCAGGCCTTCGGAGTATAATGGGGCCCCACTGCTGAACAGCCCTCTCTTTTTCTTAGGGAAGAGTGGAGAGCTGCACTTCATGCCCAACTTCCAGAACAGTCTAGAATAAAGGGTGGCTGTGAGGATCAGGAAGCCATCCCAACACAAGATGACTGGGCTGGTGTGGGGATATCATTCCAGGGACTGCAGAGAGAAATTAATTCCTGCCCTGCTTCCAAAATTGCCCGTAGGAGAGGCAGGGTCGTCACACACACACACACACACACACACACACACACACACACACGGCCCTGAAGAGCAGCTAGCTTCCAGACCTATGGAACCCTAACAGCCTTGAAGTTGAGTGAGGCCTTTCAGTACAGTCATGAAGGCCATAGGAATGTCAGGCCATAGAAATGACTCCTGGTATGATCCCATAGCGTACAGGAAATAAGAGGCCCCATCAACTGTGTATGGCAGGGCAAAGGAGGCAGGAGGCCTCACATGGCCCAAGGGGCCTGCAGTCTTGCAGGCCATTACCCCTCATTCAGTCCCTTCTAGTTTTCACAACTCTCAAGAATGTGGATGAAGGCCTGGTTCTATCTTTCGTAACCTTAAGAAAACCATCTCTATCCTGGGCCTCAGGTTTCCTTGTTTCAATAATGTGTTGCTCACCCAACACCCCAAATAAGACATCCTCTGTCCTAGGGATTGAGGCAAATGTTAACTGTGTCACCTCAGACCAGTGGGCCAATCAAGACATGGAAGGCCAATTTAGGATGTAGTGGGGCACTCAGAGGCAGGCCCATGACTGGGATCTAGTTCAGTGTTGGCGTATTTACCTAACATGAATGCCGCCTTGGATTTGATTCTTAGCATTAAAATGGAAGGAAGGGAGGAAGGGAGGGAAGAAAGGAGGGAGGGAAAGAGGGAGGGGAAGAGGAAAGAAGAAAGAAATGGAAACAGAAGGGGGGGTGGTAAGGAAAGAGAAAAGAAGGAAGGAGAGGGGAGGGACCCACTAGAATTGGAACTGAGCAGATGTCCAATGTTATGTCATTATGGTTTGAATGTAATATTTCCCGTGTAGTCTCATGTGTTTGAACCCGTAGTCCCCAGTTGATGCTGCTGCTTGAGAAGTTATGGATAGACATTTAGACATGGGGCCATGCTGGCTGGTTGATGTAGGCCCCTAGAATGGGTCTTGAAGGTTAGATAGCCCAGCCTTACCTCCAGCCAGAACTCTCTACCTCCCAATCTCCTAAAATGCAAGCAAAATGCACCATGAGCTCCCTCTGCAGTGGACTGAACCACTCCAGTTACCTGGGCCTCTCACCACCATGGTGGCTGTCCCACCAGACACAGAAATACTGAAGCAGTGCTACCTCTGTGCCTCCGTGTTCAGTTCCTGGGCAATTTCTCTGAGAATCAAGACATCAACGCCTACTCTGGAAAGGCAGTGTGGCTAATGGTTATGCCACAGGCTTCAGATTCTGTCAGAGCCCACACTCAAACCCCAGCCTCATGGTCTCTAGGATCATGCTCCACTGTGTCATCCTCGAGGCAAGGTTAGCAATAGGCTCCTGTTATTGGGTATCTGCAGAATTCACTGAGAATGTGTGGTGGTTACAATGCAGGCTCATGGGCCTTGAGCAGCCTGGGACTGCACTGATAATCTGGGATGGGAGAGGATTCCTAACTGGTGCAAAAGACACTCGAGTGGGCTAGGGTGATGGCTCTGTCAGTAAAGTGTTTGTCCTGAAAGTGTAAAGATATGTTTCATATCCATGACTCACGTTTTAAAAGGCTGAAGAAGGAAAGAAAAAGTCTGAGCATGAGGTACATTGCTTTAAGATAGATAGATAGATAGATAGATAGATAGATAGATAGATAGATAATGGATGGATGGATGGATGGATGGATGGATGGATGGATGGATAGGTGGATGAATGGGTGGGTGGGTGGATGGGTGAATGGATGGATGGAAAGATGGATGGATGGATGGATGGATGGATGGATGGATGGATGGATAGGTGGATGGATGGATGGATGGATGGATGGATGGATGGGAGGATGGATAGACAGACAGACAGAGCTGGCCAGGGAAGAAGTGGTAGGTGGATGCCTGGGGCCTACTGTCCAGTCAGTCTAGCATACTGGAGGAGTTCCACACCAGTGAGAAAGCTTGGGTAAAAAGGGAGGGTATCTGAGGGTCTCTCTCTCTCTCTCTCTCTCTCTCTCTCTCTCTCTCACACACACACACACACACACACACACACACACACACACACAAAACCCAGGAAGCTTTACATTGGATACGCCTGCACAAGCATCCTTGTCCTACAGCCTATGACCAGGCAAGCCCCCTTCTTTGGACCCCAGCTTATCAACACTGAAAGGTAAGATGTGGTTTATCAAAGACAATGAAGGCAAAAAGCAAGATGTCCCTCCCACATCTGAAACTGTCCTCTACAGTTAGCGAGACTGGAGCTAGCCTCAGGCACAGGGAAGGGTCCTCCGAGTTCAGCAGTGTCACCTGCTTTTAAAGTGATGGTGCCTGTCTCCTGGAGCTGCTTCGTGGCCTTTTGGATGAGTGTTAGAGGGTCTTGGAAAACGGACCCATCTCCATGCAGCTGAAATTCACCATTAGCTAGAACCAGCACACCCTCCCCTGTGCGTAGCTCAGCCAGGACACACATCACCCAGGCAGTAATTAGAGGGGGGAGGAGTACCCTTCGGGCAGCTTAGCTGCAGAAAAGCATTTCCATTGAAAATATACATTTGTAATTGTAAATGGAAAGATTACCTGTAATAGCGGTAACAGAGCCATTTCCTAATAAGATGAACACTATAGCTGACGAACGGGGCATCTGTATAGAGCTACGTACACCATTTCTGTACCGTGGGCTGCCAATTTGTTTCCGTGGTGAAAAGCGTGATTTAGTGTTTGTAGCATTACCATCTGTTGTCCTTATTACAGAAATTATATATAAACCAGTTAGTAAACACTTTGCCGCATTGTCTGTTGTTTTGATAATCACCCATAATAACATCTAGCATCAATATGGTCTTTAAACCCGATTTGGGAGTTAATGGAATAAGAGGAGGCAGTCTGTATATGCACCGGGGTAATGTCATTACGAATGTTTGTGAAGAACAAATTAAATCAGCTGTAAATTGTGCTCTCAAGTCAGCCAGAAAACCAGTCTTGTTCAGGAGAAGGGATTTATATTTTAACCTTGTGCAGAAAATGCACTTACGCAGATTAAAATAAAATAGGGACTCCGCCGATGGATGGAAGTGGTAATTGCCAGGGCCTTAATGGTTTCCTGTTGGCTATGTCATGCAGTGGGCACAGCTATTTTAAAAAGTTAACCGGCACTCGGGGTCATACTTTCACTGATTCAATCATTAAACCAGGCTAGACATGTCACTAAATGGCTGATTATTCAAATGATGGGCCTGCTCCATGGCTCCCCGGTGTTGTCTTTTGAACATGGGGATTTTCAGGGATGATTCTCATAAAATCAAGATGAGTTAGATTCAAGTATGAGTCAATGGTAGCACCAGGCTAGGGCCTGGCCCATCTGGGACAGCTGCAGGAGCCCCGCCCGCTTTCTCAGGGAAATGACAATGGGGGGTGGGCAGCTGTGGTGTTAAACCTTGGGCTTGCACATCTGCAGGGCCCTGGAACAATAACCATTTTGGAGGCCTATCCAGCAGGGACCCAGGCTTAGACAAAGAGGTCACTTGGGGAAGAAAGAAGAAAAAGGTAACTGGGAACTCACAGCCCTGTAGCAAGGTTCTCACCCTCATTCTTCGCACAGTTATGTAGCCAGAGGATGATGAAGAGGCAGAGCCCCAGGCTGCTTGTCTCTGGAGACTCTGTCCCTGACTAAGAGAGGACATTTTCAAGGCCTTCTCTTGTACAACTTCATGATAACCCTGACAGGATTTTATAGTGTCCCCATTTTGCAGATGATCATGCTAAACCTTAAAACAGCTAAGAACTTGTGTGTGAGGCCTACCCTGGCAGGAGGCCCACCTGGAGTCAGAACACAGTCTCCCTAGCAGGGCTGCAAATCTTCCCACAAGTACTGAGCAGTCTACCCCTTTGGGGGGGGGGGGAGGCAGCTGGGTTAACAGTAGCCATTGACTAACCAATGTACTCCAAAGTCAAAAAGGCCAGATTGGCAGGGTGGCACTGGGGAAAACAGGAAGGCCAGATCAAGAGACAGCCTGGCGAACAGGGAACCTAGCAATTTTAGAAGCTGGGTTCGGGAAGAGCTGGGGACAGAGCAAAGGAAATCTCACAAATGCTGCCTGTGCACCCTGCAGGTGGTGTTAAAGTGGTACCCAAGGCCAGGAAGAGCTAGGTATCTACCTCTACCGACCTGCCTGACTTCAAGCCTCTGGCCACGGTTAGATGGGAAGATGAGTCTAGTCGGTGCATTGTTTTTTGGGAGAGCAGACAGTATCATTTAGATGGTTTCCAAGGGCACAATTAAGAACTTACTCTTCTTTTATTTTAATGTTTACATGTAAAAATATAATTAGCCCATCAAATCTTCAGTAAAAAAAATGTATTTGGCTTTAAGGAGATATGTTTAGAAGAAACCTAACTAGGGGGCTGAGAGATGGTTCAGCAGCTAAAAGGGCACACTGTTCTTGTACAGGAACCACGTTCAGTTCCCAAATACCCATTATCAGGAAGACCACAACTGCCTACAACCCCAGCTCCGAGAATCCAACTCCCTCTTCTGGCCTCCTCAAGCTCTCTCTCTCTCTCTCTCTCTCTCTCTCTCTCTCTCTCTCTCTCTCTCTCTCACACACACACACACACACACACACACACACACGTGAATTTTTTTTAAGTGGCAAGAACAGGAGTGAGGATGTAGTTCAGTTGGTAAGAGTGCTGGCTTCTCATGCATAAGACCCAGGGTTCAGTCCTCACCACTGCATGAAACCAGGCCTGACAGTGCTCCCCTGTTATCCTAGCACTTGAAAGGCGGAGGTTGGAGAATCAAGAGTCCAAGATCACCTTTGGCTACATAATGAAATGAAAGACAGCCTGAGAGCCCATCTAAAAAAATAACTAAACTTCGCCAGATTGATTTCAAAATATTAAGTGGGCAATACCCTAGATAGTGTATAGGCCTAGGTTAAATCATTAAGTGGGTGGCTAGTTTGGGGTGAAAGACACCTTGCTTCAAATCACCAAATATTGTTGGGTCCACCTCAACATTTCTCAAACACCTCAACATTTCTCAAAATTCCCGGGTGCTACAAGAGGTTCATGCACCCGCTTGAACAGGGCTGGTGAGGACAGTAAATGACTAGCAGCTCCCTGGAGCTCTAATGATACTCACCAAAGAGACCTGGTACCCAACACAAAAGCCCCACCCAGCTCATTACTTCCTGCAGCAGCCAGGAGATGTCTATTCATGACTTGTTGTCCTGTGTTTAGGATACTAAATACTCAACAATCACCCAGGGCAATGCGAAGAACTTGGGGCCCACCATCCCAATTCCAGGATACTAGTGACCCTGGATAAGGCTACCTTCTGCAAAAATATCACAACTAGAGTTTAAGGACAGGGACATTATTATCAGCCACAGAAAGGCCAGTCACTTACCATCCTTGCTCAGCTAGACAGATTCGAGAGCCAGAAGGGCAGCCATGAGGCTGAAAACCACACGTCTTCCAGCTATGGCCTCAGGGCCAAATCCAGCTCCTTTGCGGAGTTTTGTTAATGGCTGGTGAACTGAACGCAGTGTTTATTTTTGTAGATGGTTGCAGGGACTGGCGGGGTGGTAGGTGAGACTAGAACATTTTGCGACTGTAAAACATACATTAAGACGAAATGTTTATGTCTGTAAATAAAGTTTTTATTAGAATGCAACAGCTCTCGTTCATTTGTACACAGCCCAGGGCTGCTTCCTTCAGAGTTGAGTTGCAGGCATTTTCACGAGCTCAGAACAAAGCACAGGAGGGAGAAAGGAGCCTCTGTCTGTGGAGTTGCCCAGAAGAGAAAAAGGAGGTGAGGAGAAAGAGAGAACCGGAGAGAGAGAAAAAACAAGAAAGAAAATATAGACCCGCAGTGACCAGTAGGCTAACTAGAAAAGTGCAATTCCTGATACTGAGTGTGTAAGGAGCAGGGTTGGGGGAGAGGGGTCTGCCTTCCTCCTTCCTGAGCTATGATCATGGGAGAGTAAATCCATCCCCAAGTGAAGACCAGGAAAGGCGCCCTCCGAGATGGAGGGCCTGTAGAAGTAGTTCAGGTGTTTGAGTGTTTTTCATAAAGCCGTGTAATTATTTTAATTAAAAATCTTTAAAATATTAATGGGAGGGATTCAAAGCAGAGTTAATCATTGCCTGGCAGTTCTCCATTCAGAAATGCTGATGTCTGGGGGGCGGGACTCATCCAAATAAACTGGCCATGGTCTGAAATTTGACATGCAAATTTACAGGGCGGGAATTAATAGTTTAGTTGATTTGGCTATTTCAGGCCCATGCGTGGAGCGGGAAATTCCTACTGCATCATTCGAAAGGTTAGTTGAAGGCACCTGGTCATTGTTGCCTCTCCCCATTAAAGGTCCCCACTGTCTGTCACAACAGTTCAAAACCAGACCTGAAGGTAGCTTGTACCTGAAGGTTCTAAACACCTTACTTAGCTCTTAAATTCCTGCCTGAGTTCTCCCCTCAAATGAGCTTCATTAATCTGGAAATGCAAGGTTTTTGCCTGTTCCTGTGAATGTGTTTCAAATAAGCCTTTTCATTTTGGTTACTTCAGTATACAACCAGCGGCAATCACAGACTTACCTTCTCCGACTGAAATCTGATCATTAAACCAACTTCACTATTAGGGGAATATCTGGCTGGAAAAATGCATTTTATCCCCAAAGAATATGCCATATTAGTGAGAAAATTACTCTAAATGGGAACAAAGCTGGCAACTGCTGCTTGCGGACTAATGGCCTAGTGTATATATCGTCCCTGAAAACCATGTCATCTCAGGCTGTTGAGCAGATCACAGGCATCAGGTTCTGGTTGGCACAAATGGGACATTAGGGATGACAGAAAGGTTTTAGGGGTTTGGGTGGGTTTTCCTTCCCTCTCCCTCTTTTACTTAAAGGCACTGGATGCAACCCCAGCAACACCCAAGCGACCTTGGCACTGCCCTGTGCCGACATGGCCGCCAGCAGCTTCTTACTCTCGCCTCCTGCTTCTATGTGGGATTATTCAGCAGCCATTTAATGCAAAATTGCATCCTCTGAACGGCAGAGTATTTTCTCACCCACTGCAGAGTTGTTCAACTCAACCTATTTAGGGACTTGGAGGATGCCCCTGAGCCCCCCCAGACAACAAGAGATGTTAGGGCAATGACTCCTTTGGAAGAGAGAAAAATTGTATTACTGTGCTCGAAGTAGAAGCAGTGGCTGGAAGCGGGGGAGACGGAGAATGGGCCCTAAGAAGTCCTCGAGATCAAAATGCGAGAGCTGTAATAAGAGCGGAAAAAATTGCGTTTGTTTCATTTCCAGCCCTTGATACTGTCTTCTTCAGGCGAACAGATTCAAATTCGCAGCCATTTTCTGCTCTTATTAAGGGGAAAGTGGCATCAATTTTAATAACGTCGAACACGCGTTAATAGAATGCATTTTCCAGCCACCGACAAACAGAGTGGAGTCATGTCTGTGACTCAGAACACTCTAATAAAAGGGCCCTCATGCTCTGCTGCTCAGTGCAGGACCTGGAAAGGGTGGGGCAGGAACTATAGCAACCATTAGAATTGTATTCTTCTCTTCATGAGCTTCCTCAGACCTCCTAATTCAGATATTATTTTCCATCAATTTTTTTTATTAACACATAATTCACTTACTGAGACTGCTTCTTTTGAAACATTTGGTGACAGAATGACTCTTACTGAAGATGCATGGCTAAGAACATAGAAACGGGTTGGTGATGCCTAGGAACCGCAGGGCAGTCTTCACAGGCTGAAACGCCTACACAGAGAACTCAAAAGACAGATAAATACACTGGGACAAAGTGCCACGGAACAGAGACCACAGGTCCCACTGAAGCAGGCGTGTGTATGAGAGAGAGAGAGAGAGAGAGAGAGAGAGACAGAGAGACAGAGAGACAGAGAGACAGAGAGACAGAGACACAGAGACAGAGATAGAGATAGAGAGAGACAGGGAGACAGAGACAGAGATCATGTAGAGCCTAAAGCAGAACTAGCCAGTGCATCCAAGAATCAAGCACTTCTGTCCTTCCCTCTCACACCAAGCTCTAAGTGCCAGAAACCAGAATTTTGACTATGTCTGCTCTGAAAATAGACTAATGTCAGGCATTCCAAGATTAAAGCTGCTTGTCCTTCCTGGGCATAGAAAGAAAAGGGCTTTGACATGGTTTGTTCTGGTTGTTTGGTGTGGTGTGGTGTGTGTGTGTGTGTGTGTGTGTGTGTGTGTGTGTGTGTGTGTGTGTGTGTGTTTAGTCAGGGTCTCATGTAGCCCAGGTTAGCCTGGAATTTACTTTGTAGCTGAGGATAATTTTGAACTTCCGATCCTCCTGCTCCCACCCCTCAGACACTGGGATTACAGATGTGCACCGCTGTCATGGCTAATCGCTGTCATGGCTAATCTTGGTTGCTAACTTCATGTCACTGGGAAGAAGAGCCTACAGCTGAAGGATTGCCTGCATTAGATTGTGGGTCTTGTTGTTGTCATTGTTGTTGTTGTTGCTAATTGGTGTGGAGTAACCTAGCCCACTGTGGGCAGTGCCATCCCAAACAGGTAGTCCTGGGCTATAAAAGAAACGTCCTTGAGAGCAAGCCAGTGGTTTCTGTTTCAAACTCTTTCTGCGTAAGTTTCTGCCTTGATGCCTTCAATGGCTGACTATAACCTGTAAGCTTAAATAAACCCCTTCCTCTCCTGGTTGCCTTTGGTCATCGTGTTTATCACAGCAGCATCTAATTTAACACGCACTGGCGCAACCACCACATCCAGTTTACGTGGTGCTGGGGAATGAACCCCAGGTCTTCGGGTGTGCTAACAACCATTTTATCAACCCAGCTACATCCCAAACCCATGATTTTCATTTTTAAAGCAGATGTTTCACGGCTGGAAATATGACTCAGTGGTTAAGACTCCTTTCTGTGCAACCATAAAGAGAGAAGCTCAATCCCAGCACCCCACCAGTATAAAGACCTGCGTGACTCCTCAGAGGCCAGCGCTAAGATGACTGAGACACAATTGCTGGGACTCACTGGCCACCAGTCTAGTGGGGGTGGGGCGCTCCAGGTTGAGTGAGAGACTTTGTCTTCAAGGAACAAGGCAGCTGGTGATAAAAGATACCCCAAACCCTGTTCTAGCCTCTAGGTAAGCACAAGTGTGTATACCACACACATATGCACATGTACCACACATATGTAAACACATTGCATTCTCATACACATGGCAGGGGGCAGAAGCTGCATTTATCTTGAGAAGTCTTTAAATAAGAAACATATGCAGGACCATTTATTTAAGCAGAAGTACTTAATAATTACTCACATTCCAAAAGCCACACTGTGAGCAAATGCTGTTCTGGGCTCTGTAGTGGCTCAAGAAGGATCCCTCAGAGACTGGGTCCATTTAATGCAAAATGATACAACCCAGATGAGAAATCAGACCCAAGGAAGTGAAGTGTCTTGCCTGGTTTGTGACCTAATCAGAGACATGACTGAGTCATTGACCATAAAACATGTTTATGATACTACTTTTTAAAAAAGATTTATTTCTTTATTTATCTATCTATTTATTTATTGTATGTGAATACACTTAGCTGTCTTCAGATATACCAGAAGAAGGGCATCAGATCTTATTATAGATAGTTGTGAGCCTCCACGTGGTTGCTGGGAATTGAACTCAGGACTTCTGGAAGAGCAGTCAAGTGGTCTTAAGTGCTGACCTACCTCTCCAGCCCCACACAAACACTTTTGAAACAACCCCGCAAAGTAGAAAACATTCTTCTCAGGGGCACTGGGGGGTGGGGGGCAGAAGCCTGAGGCTCAGAGGGGTTAGAACATTTGCTCAAGGTTACAATCAATGATAGAGCCCCTCCTTCTAGGATTTAAACCCAGCTCCATCTGTTTCCAAAGCTAGATCCTCCTCCCTCTGCTTAAGAAACCCCAATTCATTGTTAGTCTATGTCATCCACCTCTCATTCGGCAGCTTAGTTGCTGTCTCTGA
This sequence comes from Rattus norvegicus, assembly GCF_021556685.1. Lineage (NCBI taxonomy): Eukaryota > Metazoa > Chordata > Mammalia > Rodentia > Muridae > Rattus > Rattus norvegicus. Next base: position 199,425,292 of record NC_141534.1, on the reverse strand, counting down.
CTGTGTACACAAGGCCCCATAACCCACATCAATTGTCTGCATCTCAAGGCCTGACACCCACTAGGTCCCCTAACAGTGTCAGTTGAGTGTCATGACCGCCAACCCCAAAGTCTGATACTTCCCTCCTGGTGGCGCCGGTCAGCTTCAATCTCCTGCTAATGCATGTCAAGCACACACAGATAAAAAGAGTCCAAAGGGTGCCCAGGGATGCCTGTGACTTGTGGTTCCTGCCAGACTTCCAGCAGCATGAGTTATGAGAAGCTCTTCTGTTACCTTCTACTCACGACCCAGTTCTTCAGGAGGCACAAAACACAGGGCACTGCATTTCATCTCTCCAATCCAGCACTGTGTATGCTCACTGGAAATTCGCCACCCCATATCATTTCCTTCTCCTTCCTTCCACCTTCCCGTACACTCAGCAATTGAGCCCACGGTCCTTCCCACATGGGTATCCATCCCAGAGGGATGGTAGAGGTCAATCAAGAAAGGGGTTCTTAGGGAGCCTGTATCTGGACATCTACAACAGGCAGGCTTGAACTATTGAGTTGGTCTTGGAGCATGCCTCCTAAGCTCAGTGACCTTCTTGGTCTGTCTCTAGGGTCATGACTTAAACGACTCTTTGCATTGCTGACTTGGGGGAAGGGGTGTGCCCAGGAGCAGTATTTGTTGATTGATTGCTTGTTGGAGGGATTACTTTGCAAGTAGAAAATACCATCTTTCAACTAATGAAACCCAACCAGCAATAAAGGTAACTTAATGGCACAACTTTGGGCTGGTGGGCTATTAAAAACGGAAGATTTAAGAAAAATAATCTCTTCTTGGTTTTCAAGAAAACCATGTTGTTACTGTCTGTAATGATCACACTATCTTTGGAAAATTCCAGTTGAAGTAAAGGTTGAAATAGCTGTTTTCGTTAGAGATGGGGAAACTGAAGAATCGTGACAATATAAGATTCTAACCTCAGTGTCTCGCCAATCTGGGTGAAATTCAATAGAGGTATTTATATTTAAACTCCGACGGTACAACTGACTCCTTTTTGGTTCCCAGTAAAATTAATCATCTCTGGGAATAGAAAAATGGCTTAGCAGTTAAGAGGACTGGCTGCTCTTACAGAGGGCACCCACAGGGCACTTTACAACCAGTCTCTTTTGGCCTCTGTAAGTACTGCACATATGTGTTACATGTATACACACACACACACACACACACACACACACACACACACACACACACAGGCTGTGGTGGTTTGAATATGCTTGACCCATGGGAAGTGGCACTATTAGGAGTTTATGCCCTTATTAGAGGAAGTGTAGTCTTGTTATAGGAAGTGTATCACTGCGGAGGCAGGGCTTTGATGTATGTTCCAGTCTGGCCCATGTAATTCAGACACTTCTCCTGGCTGCTTGCGGTAGACAGTCTCCTTCTGGTTGCCTTCAGATCAAGATGTAGAACTCTCATCTCCTTCTCCAGCACCATGTCTGCCTGCATGCTGCCATACTTCCTGCCATGATGATAATGGACTGAAGCTTCGAAACTGTAAGCCAGCCACAGTTAACTGTTGTCCTTTATAAGAGTTACCTTGGTCATGGTGTCTCTTCACACCAATAAAACCCAATCTAAGACACTGACACACATACACATAAAGTAAAAAGAAATAAAAACTCAAAAATCATTTAAATTTGATCATCCTTCCCATTCATCACTATACTAATGATTTTGAATGTGAATATTTTTAACCTCTTATTTATTAAATGCCAACACATACCAGCATTGGTTTTATCATGTAAATAAACATGGTTTGACTTAGTCATCCAAAGCCCTGAGTTAGTTCATACAAACATAATCCTATATCTAAAAGCCTTCAAAATGTCTATCTTTGGAAGTGTTGTTCTCCTTGAGGTCTCCAATCCAAATAATCAGAAACTTTAAGATGCTCTATTTATAAAATTGTGCACTCAAAGGCTATTTATAGCAAGAACAATATATGCACATAAAATATAAAACAAAACCATAATAACTGAGAAATGGTTAGCTAATCTACAGTATATACACCTAAAAATATAATAGTATAAAATGTTCATGACCCCATGAAAATTGATACTGTAAAAAATGTGTAATTCAATATTTTAAAAGATTAAATATATGTATAACAAACACAGATTAAAAAAGAATAAAAAGAAATACATTAAAATCTTAACTGACTTTCCCCAAATCATTCCTGTAGGCTTAGAGTTTTCAAGACCTACTTTAATAAGGGTTCTTAAACTCTTCAGCCTCCCTTGTAGCCCACCAATCAAAGACAGGGGAGAAAGATGGCTAATAGGACAAGAGGGTTGTGAACCTGTTTAGAAGTAGTTCTTTGGGGTGATACCAATCTTCGTTGTCAGGATATCAGCAGTCCAGTCCAAAACATCAAACACGAATCAGTAGCAGCAGTCCAGTTCCAATTTGCAAACAATAAACAGGAATCAATAGCAGCTGCTCAATCCAGAAGAAACCGTGAGGCTCGCCCAACTGTCAAGAACCTGAGGAATCAGCAAGAAGCAGCCGAAATATCATGAGAAGTTCTTTAGCACATTTCTCTCTATTAAATCACAGCAATCGAAGATCAGTAAAGGCTAGCGAAGCAATACAAGGCAAACCAATGCAAGGGCTTTGTTCACTATCTGTTGGGTTCTACTTAAACTCTTTCCAAACATCACATGTCCTCTCAAGCGTCTGCCTCAGCCAAACATTCTCTTATATCTCTGCTTCAGCAACACATCCTCTCATAAGATATCTTCCAGAAAAATATCACAGAATATAACCTGGATTCCAAAGAAACCAGAAATTTCACTTCAAATTGCTTCTTTTATTATATCCCTTTTTATTTAATGACTTAGGGAGAGAGTGGGAGAGTGTGTGTAAGCATACATCATGGTATGTATGAGGTTATGGTTAGAGGATAATTTCAAGGTGTCAGTGTGTCCTGGGTTTCAAACTCATGCACCCACAAGGTCAGTATTTAATGACATTGGCCGTCAATTTATTCAAGTTTCCAATCTAAAGGTGACTATCAATAAAGACACAGATGCTTTCTGATTTTTGTTGTCTATAGAAAATAGAATGGTGGTGATTAGGAGCCAAGACTATTTATAGGTTAAATCTGCCTCATAAGTGTGTTATTATGTTACTTAAAGACAGATTTGTAATATAAATATACAAAAGTTATTGCTGAGCCAGTATTATAAAACAAAGACTTTAATAAGAATATGAGAACATTAAAAGAAGGAGAAGAAGAGAAAGAAGGAGGGAAAGAAAGAGAGGAAGAGAGGAAGAGAGGAAGAGAGAAAGAAAGAAAGAAAGAAAGAAAGAAAGAAAGAAAGAAAGAAAGAAAGAAAGAAGGAAATCACAAGTAGCTCTCTGGGTCAGCAAGATGTCTCAGTGGGTGAAGGAGCTTGCACTGCAAGACTGAAGACCTGAGTTCCATCTCCAGTACCCTGTGAGGATGGAGTAAAGACACTGAAGGACTCCACAAAGTTATCCTTTGACCTCCGCATGCATTGTGGCAGGCCCACCCACATACACATATCATGTACTCACAAACACATAAGAAATAAAAAGAATGTTTGTAAGAGAAAAAGAAGGGTTCTAGAGATGTGGCCAAGTTTCTCAACATCCTCCTCTGGCCTTGGTGAACACTCATACACACATGGTATACACTCACACAGAAACATACATATACACATTAATAAAATTTAAAATAAATATTTTTTAGGAAGAAAAGAGCAGTTCTGAACATCTGAGCTACTGTGAACCCATGTTCTTGACCAAAATACTCATTACTTCTTCCCTGCCCCAGCTCCAGTACTGGGGCTTGAACCTATGGCCTTCTACATGCTGAATATGTGCCACCGGCTCCCCAAGTCTCATCATGTCTTGATGACCTGATTTCTCAGCACCTTAGGTAAGCAGCCTGTACAAGCAGCAACCAAGAAGCACAGCCAGATATAGCTTAGTAATCCAAGGCAGAAGACAGAGAACTGGTGTAAATGGGACCGTCCTGGGCAGATGTGATAATACATTCATCCTAAGGTCATGGTACTTCCTGATGGTCAGAGAATGTTCCAGAAATCCTGCATACTGTGCTCTCTTAAGTCTCATATTGATAGATTGATTGGTTAAGTTAGTTATCGACCAAACTCTCTCCTATAACAGGAGCTGGGGGGACTGAGATCCAGGAAAGGATGTTTTGCATTTTTATCAAGTATATTTTACATATAATAAAATTCACCCCCATTAAGCCTACCATCGAAAAAATTTCAATAAATGTACATATACAACCACTGTCAAAGTATAGGGTATTTTCACTTCAGTCCCTCAAAAACGTTCAGTTAGTCCCAACCCATTCCCTGCCCCTACACCAGACAATAATTGGTGTGTGTCCATAATTGTTGGAAGATTTTGGCTGTTGTAAAACTTCATGTAAGTGGAATCATGTGTCAGGAACTATTGGCTTGGCTGCACTCATCAGGAGCCTGTCCTGTTTGTGACCGAACAGTGGCTCTTTGTGTGGATACAGCACAATTTGTTTATTCATTTACCTTCCAGGCACATTGAAGCATATTATAAAAAAACACTTCTATAAATGGTTTTTAAATTTTATTTTCATTTTAATTATGAGTACAGAGGAATACTAGGGAGCCATAAAGTAAATGTTTTGGGGTTTTTTTTTTTTTTTTTTTTTTTTACTTTTTTTAAAAGTCAAACTGTCTGTTTGTTTTTTAAGGATTTGTTTATTTTATATATGTGAGTACATTGTCTTCAGACACACCAGAAGAGGGCATGGGATCCCATTATAGATGTTGTGAGCCACCATGTGGTTGCTGGGAATTGAACTTAGGACCTCTGAAAGAGCAGACTGTGCTCTTAACCACTGAGCCATCTCTCCAGCCCCGTTAATCTATTTTTAAGAATAAAATTTCCAACAAGACAAAAAGAGTGTTATACATATGAACTCACAGAGACTGGGACAACACTAGCAAGACCTGTACAAGTTCAAACCAGGCAAAATCCCAGCACTGAGAAGGGAACATGGACACAGAGAAGCTCTTTGGGATTGATCCCTGCTGAGAAGGGGAAATCAGTTTTCTCCGATGGAGTAACACTGAGAGCCACACTCCAGGGCAGGGCCATGCTCAAGCCAACACGGAATGGATTCTTTGTTGTGCACTTTTGGGTTGTATCTAGGTATTCTTTGTCTTATTTTTCTTTTGATTGTATGTTCTAATCTTTTGGGTTTGGGGTGGGGATTGTTGCAAGACAGGGAGTTGTTAAAGAAGGGAAAAACATGATTAAAATGTAGCATATGTAAAAAAATCCATTTAAATACAAAATACTTGAGGAAAAAAATAGTTGCATAAAACATTCCTTTCCATAAAGTAAATACAATTTCATGGGGGGCGGGTATGTTTTATAGGAAGTTGCATGGTCTTTTCAGGCCCACTAGCAGCATGTAAGATTCCAGGTACTTCTGTATTTGCAATAATATTTGACATTGCTCGCCTGTCTGCGACCACCTTACTGCACAAGAGCCTATCTTACTGTGACTCTGGTTCTTACTTGATGGTGAGTATCTTTCATACTTCTTAGGCATTTGTATATCTTCTTTTAGTCAAATGTCTTTTCAGACTTGCTTGTCAGGGCTGGGGAGATGGCTCATTAAATAAAGTACTTAGCACTGAAGCACAAGAACTGGAGTTCAAATCCCACTGAAGCACATGCACACACAGCCCAATATACATATGCAAAACAGTCTGCCTTTTCTCTGAGCTGTAAGAGCTCTTTGTACTGCTGAGTGTGAGACCTTCGTTACTGAATAGAAGAGCTTAATATACATAAACAAATCCTAATGGCATGTGGATGTTATGCTTGAAGAGCTGGGGTGTGACCTAGGAAAGTTTGTCTACTTTGGAGTTACAAAGATTTTTTTTCCTCCTGTTTTTCTTGACATTCTATTGTTTTAAAGTTTCTAATTGGTCTTATTATCCATCTTGAGATATCATCTATGTATGATATGAACTTATATTCCAAGTTTACATTAGGATATCAAGTTGTTGAAATCATTATCATTACCCAACTGAGCCATTTTGGAATCTCTGTGGCTTTCAGTTGTCCCTGTGTAAATGAGTATAGCTCTCAACTCTGCACTGTTCCATTGACATAGGTCTCTGCTTACTCAGCTATATAGTCTCTTACCTACAAAAAGCTTAAAATAAGTCTTGAGGTTAGATTATGTAAGTTCTACAGTCTTGCGTGTGCATGTGTGTAGGATGCATGTGTGTATGCATGTGTTTGGGTGTATGTATATATAGTATTTACTGTTTTAGATTGTCACTTTCTATCAAAAGGTCTGTGAGAATTTGCTTGCAATTCTACTGAGCTGGCTGGTATTTCGGGGGTGAACTGACATCCTAACAAGATGGATTTTTCCAATCCATGAGCATGGTATATCCCTCCAGGCAGAATTAATTTCTCGACAACATTGAGGTTTTCGGTAATTTTTACATGTGTTTATATTTGTCCCTGAGCATTTAGTAGCAAGGAATGTCTACTTAGCTTAAAATTGTTCTTCACCAGTGTATAGAAACTCAATTGCTTGTTTGAATATCGCCCTTGTTCCTTCAGCCACACTATTAGTTCTAATGGGTAGTTCTTTGCTAGTTCCTTGGGATTTTCTGTGTCATTGCGTCTGCTAACAAATACCGTTTCCCTTCTTGCTTCACACTATAGTGCTTTTTATCTCTTTTTACTGTCTTACTGTACTAGCTACAAACTCCATTATGATTCTGAAGAGAAGTGGTGAGAGAAACACCCTTGCTTTCTTCCTGATTCTGAAAGAAAAAAAATGTTCATCTTGTAGGAGCTTCATGGAGACCATTGAACAAATACAGGGAGGGGTCCTTCTATTCCTGGTTCACTGTAAATTGGTTTTTTTTAAAAATAATATGTGGGTATCAACTTATTTTCAATATTTTTACTACTGATCAAAGAATTATACTGTTTTTCTACTTTTTTTCAGTCAAAAATGTCCATTTATGTCAATTTCTCTTTAATGTTTCCTATTCTTGGGAGGAGCCTCACTCAGTCATGTCATATTATCCTTTTGGATAGATAGCTCTTGATTAAATATTATTACAGTTATATTATGAAAATGAATCTTTTTATTTGCATTCTAATGCCTTAGTCTGGTTTCATGTTAAGGTAGAGCTATCTTTTCAGGAGAGAAGCCTGGGTAGTAGAGACATTAAACAGGGTAAGGAAAAAATAAGAAATGATCCCTATATAAAGTAAGGCAACCAATGACCTGGTAAATATGAAGAAAACTCTCATGAGGCTTACGGTCAGAAGGCACTCTGGAGGGTTTTACTTAAAATAAATGTTTGTGGCAATTATATGGCTAATCAAGTAAAGGTTCCTCCAAGTTGTCCTTTGGCCTGCATTCTTGAACCAAGTCAAATCATATGCATGCGTGCGCGGCACACACACACACACACACACACATGCACACACACACACACACACACGCATGAACGCACGCACGCACATGCACACGCACATACCATATTTAAATGTAATTTCTAACATTTTAAATGTTAAATACTTATCTGACTAAGCGAACAAGCAAACAAAAAGACAATCACATTGAGAGTTGGGGATGCAGTTGGGGATACATAAACCCTGGATTCAGTCTCCAGCACTATAAATTAAACAAAATCAGCACTGTGAGGAAGGAAGGCAGAGAGTTCACTCTCCTCCCACACACTTGGGGCTCTCCAAAGCCAAGATTGCAACAGGGCCTAGCACATTTTAAGACAGTCCACAGACATGTAGACTGAATTCTAGCATGTCATAGTAAAGTGCTAAGTTGCCTTGGATTTGAAAACAGAAGTTAGAGGAATGCCGAATGGCTGAGAAACACCTAAAGAAATGTTCAACATCTTTAGTCATAAGGGAAATGCAAATCAAAACAACCCTGAGATTTCACCTCACACCAGTGAGAATGGTAAGATCAAAAACTCAGGTGACAGCAGATGCTGGCGAGGATGTGGAGAAAGAGGAACACTCCTCCATTGTTGGTGGGATTGCAGACTGGTACAACCATTCTGGAAATCAGTCTGGAGGTTCCTCAGAAAATTGGACATTGAACTGCTTGAGGATCCAGCTATACCTCTCTTGGGCATATACCCAAAAGATGCCCCAACATATAAAAAAGACACGTGCTCCACTATATTCATAGCAGCCTTATTTATAATAGCCAGAAGCTGGAAAGAACCCAGATGCCCTTCAACAGAGGAATGGATACAGAAAATGTGGTACATCTACACAATGGAATATTACTCAGCTATCAAAAAATGACCTTATGAAATTCGTAGGCAAATGGTTGGAACTGGAAAATATCATCCTGAGTGAGGTAACCCAATCACAGAAAAACACACATGGTATGCACTCATTGATAAGTGGCTATTAGCCCAAATGCTTGAATTACCCTAGATGCCTAGAACAAATGAAACTCAAGACGGATGATCAAAATGTGAATGCTTCACTCCTTCTTTAAAAGGGGAACAAGAATACCCTTGGCAGGGAATAGAGAGGCAAAGATTAAAACAGACACAGAAGGAACATCCATTCAGAGCCTGCCCCACATGTGGCCCATACATATACAGCCATCCAATTAGACAAGATGGATGAAGCAAAGAAGTACAGGCCGACAAGAGCCAGATGTAGATTGCTCCTGAGAGACACAGCCAGAATACAGCAAACACAGAGGCGAATGCCAGCAGCAAACCACTGAACTGAGAATAGGACCCCCGTTGAAGGAATCAGAGAAAGAACTGGAAGAGTTTGAAGGGGTTCGAGACCCCATATGAACAACAATGCTAAGCAACCAGAGCTTCCAGGGACTAAGCCACTACCTAAAGACTATACATGGACTGACCCTGGACTCTGACCTCATAGGTAGCAATGAATATTCTACTAAGATCACCAGTGGAAGGGGAAGCCCTTGGTCCTGCTAAGACTGAACCCCCAGTGAACGTGATTGTTGGGGGGAGGGCGGCAATGGGGGGAGGATGGGGAGGGGAACACCCATAAAGAAGGGGAGGGGGAGGGATTAGGAGGATGTTTGCCCGGAAACCAGGAAAGGGAATAACACTGGAAATGTAAATAAGAAACACTCAAGTTAATAATAAAAAAAAAAGAAAAAGAAAACAAAAGCTAACTGGCTGCAGGTAGTTCGACCATGCTACAGTGGATGGCCCCACACCCACTTACACATGGCCTCAACGATCTATCAATAGTAATGATAAATAATAAGGAAATGGAATAGGGGGAAACAGGTTGGTAGATCTGTGAAGACTTGGAGGGAGGCAGTTAGGAATGAATTTCAAAGAATATAGATTTATATAATATATATTAATTTAAGGAAAGCTGGGTATGGTGGCTCATACCTTTAATCCCAACTTTGGAAGCCTGAGGCAGAGAATTGCCTCAAGTTCAAGACCAGCCTGAGCCACATAATGAGACCCGATCTCAAAAGAATAAATGAGGAAGGGACTAGAAACCTTACTCATGGGGCTGGAGAGGTGGCTCAGTGATTAAAAGTATGCACTGCTTTTACAAACGACACAAGTTTAATTCCCAGTATCACATTGGACAGCTCACAACCTTCTGTAAACCCTGCACTGACCTGTGTACTGCATTAATGTGCCCACATCCCCACACGGACACACCCAGAGATACACATAGTTAAAAATAATAAAAATAAATTAAATAGGTGAGAGGTGGAGAGAGAGGTAGAGAGGGAGGGAGATAGATACATAGATAGATAGATAGATAGATAGATAGATAGATAGATAGATAGATAGATAGATAGATACATAGATACATAGATACATAGATACATAGATACATAGATAGATACATAGATAGATACATAGATAGATGATAGATAGACAGTTTACTTTCATGGAATGGGAAGAAAGAGGGACAGGGGTGACCTCCATCTGTAAACTCTATCATAAGAGAAATAACTAAATGTGTTTCCTGTGTCTCTGGGGGGGTTGAACTGGGAACCAAAAATTGTGCTAAGTCCCAGTATACCACAAGGACTGTATAAGGCCCTTGGAAGGGGTGAACTTTCCTGGCTGCCCAGGACCAGGAAGGTTGAACAGCTGCTGAGGAGGGGTGGAGCTTACAACAAAGGGATTGAACCAGGGATGAGTCCCCTGTGGCTAAATCCCTCACAATGAGCCCCTGCCCCATTGCTTCTCGTTGCCACTTGAAAACAAGCTTTTTCTGTGTATCTGTCATGCCGTTTGTTGGAAAATGGCCCTTCACAGCCATGGTTACCAAGCACCAGATGGAATGCTTGAAAAAAGTTTCCATGAATTTTTAAAAACACAGTAATTCATTTTTCCAGAAAACTATTTTTTCCAGCAAAGGACTATTTTTAATGTCAAAAGTACTTCTTTCTCTCTCTCTCTCTCTCTCTCTCTCTCTCTCTCTCTCTCTCTCTCTCTCTCTCTCTGATTTTAAAAATATATTAATTTTTGAGAATTTCATACATTTTAATCATAGTCACTTCTCTAACTCCTCCAAGATCCATTCTCACTCCCAACATACCCAAAGCCATTCCCAATACTCTGACTGTGGTGGCAGTTGTTGTTGTTGTTGTTGTTGTTGTGAGTCCACTGGCTCCAATGTGTGCTGCCCTTATACTCATGGGTATGAGGTCATTTTCTAGGATATGGTCCACACCAGAGGCCACACCCTTAAAGAAAAAGTGACTCTCTTTCTCAGAACCAAAAATGGTCTTTGTACCAGCATGCTGACTGGCTTCGTCTTGTGCTGGCAATCACAGCTGCTCTGTGTCCACAAATGCACTGGTCATATCTCAGAAGAGTTTTAGTTTGGTCTATCCTGACTTTTGGCTCTTAATCTTTGTTTGTTTGGGTTTGGTTTGATTTGCTTGTCAAGACAGGGTTTCTCTATGTAGCCCTGGTTGTCCTAGAACTCTCTGTAGACCAGGCTGGCCTTGAACTCAGAGATCTGCCTGCCTCTGCCTCCTGAGTGCTGGGGTTAAAGTCATGCACTGCCACCATCTGGTTGGCTCTTAATCTTTCTGCCCTCTTCCACAATTGTTCAGAACTTTAGAGAAAAATGGGCATCCCATTTGTGGCTGAACACACCACAGACCTCAATCTCTGGACTTGATCACTTGTGAGTTTCTACTTTAACTGGGGCTTTGTGGTGTTGTTCTTTGTTTTGTTTTAACAGGCTACCTAGTCCATACCCCAGGCTGGCCTAGAACTCATGTTCCTCCCACCTTAGACCCTACAGTGGTAGGACTGAAGACTTACACTGCCATGCTCAGCTTCTTACTCCTCTTAGTATTAGATATTCAAAAGCCTTTCAATTTACAGGGTATCAGTGAGCAAAGATCTTCTTTGTAAAATTCCAATAAAGTTATATGTCAGAAGCTGATCTCAAAACACCTCCCTCAGAGATCCCAGAGAAATTTCTCTACAGATAAATTCTTTTTGTGATGGGAGGCAGGTAATGCTAAATGAGATTCATGACTGTTAACAGTGCTATAAATAAGCAATTGGGGATATTCAGCTGTAGATGGGACAACTACAGCATATCTCTGACCCATCTTTGCAAGGCGTACTCCTCACCCTCAACTCTGCAGGGAGCACTGAAGAAAAGGGAGCAGAAAGAATGTAAGAGTCTCTGTCTCTATCTCTCTGTCTCTCTCTGTCTCTGTCTCTCTCTCTCTCTCTAGGTGTGTGTGTGTGTGTGTTTGTGTGTGTATTTTCTCATGACAACTTCCCTGGCCTCATTTGTTGGGAAGAGTGAACCCCTTCCCCCAGAGCTGCTTCCCAATAAACCTGCCTTTATATACTCTTAAAATAAATGAAAAATAAAAATAAACAAGAATGTAAGAGGCAAGGATGGGGGTAGTATTGTGGAATACTGTCCTCCTGGTCACGACACATGAATTCAAAGAGACCCTGGTGACCTACACAAGACCTGTACAAGATTAAGCCACTTAAAAACTCATCACGAAAAGGAGAGGGCTCTGGAGACCCAACAGAAGCTGAAGAGATAGTGACAACTTTTGGCCGCTACAGGAAGGAGAGCCATTTTTCTTTGAGGGGTTCCCATGAAACAGAGAATAAACCCAGGACCAAGCACATATGGTAAGCACTAATTGGACTCCTTGTGTTATCTGAAGAAAAAAACAAGAGACTTGAAGTGAGAAAGGAGGTACACTGAGAGAGGGCAAGGGGGACAAAAAGGGATGGACTTGTGGTGAATAAGATACATTATGTCATGCATCCATGAAAGGAGAGAGATGGGTCACTTTTGAAGTTTGGTTTATGAACTCTCTCTCTCTCTGTCTCTCTGTCTCTGTCTCTCTGCCTCTATTTCTCTGTCTCTCTGTCTGTCTGCCTCTCTGTCTCTGTGTCTCTGCTTCTATCTCTCTGTCTGTTTGTCTCTCTGTGTCTGTCTCTAACACACAAACACACACACACAAACACACACACACACACACACACACACACACACACACATTTGTTGTTTTGTGACATCCAGTCAGTGGCAGTAAAGCTATGTCACCTGGACCGGTTCTTACCCAGGCCAGGTTTTCTTCAAGGGTGCCCTGTTAGGCGGGGGACAAAGGGTGGTAGGATCTTACCATGCTGTTACAGAACCTACAACCAAGAATGGTCTTTATTGTTCTTACTGATGATCAGAGGTGACCACCATCGGATTTAATTATGAAATTATTGAAAACCAGTCTTTCAAAATGGATGTCGGTCTTCAAATTCCTTTCCTAACCTGACCACTGCATTCACCTGTGGTTCTGAGACCCCTAGTATAGAAGGTTCTCTGGGTGTAATTGTGTGAGCCCATGTAGGGGAACCCTGGACAGATGAGGAAGAGTAGTGGAATCAGGGACATACCACAGGCACCCTATAGTGGAATCAGGGAGATACCACAGGCACCCTGCTGATTTGGGCCTCAGCTCATCATCTTACCAAACCTGAACACTAGAGACCCCAGTGTAATCTCTTGAGACCCTTAAAGCAAAAAGGAAGAAAGAAGAGAAGGAAGAGGCTATTTCAAAGCATCCAGTCAACCTGGGGAAACAGAAATTTCTAAAAGGCTTTCCTTTTCAAGCTCTACTAGCAAACTGTCAGAAGGCAACACCACCCGGATTCTAACATTGCAGTTGCTGCCTTCTAGTTTGGGCTTAACTTTTTTCATGACACATACCCAGATCACTGCCCATGGTGGATACAATCTGACAGTGAGAATGCTAAACATTCTGGCCAGTTCCACTCCAAGACTGCACAGCAGCCGAGGAGCTACACAATGTGCTTTTGTTCAAGTGGCAATTAGTAGAAATTATAGAACAGGGGCAGTGTCATTGTGCAAGAGATTCAGCCAAAGTCGACACAGACCGGTTTTCATTAGACCAGCCAAAAGCTGGAGAACTCTCTTTTAAAAAATTAAACAAGCTCTCAGCCTATTTGCTCGAGCTGTGACAATGCCGAGAAGTGTGCTTCCTCTTGCTTGGGACGGTACCTGGAGGATGCTCTGGGGGGGGGGGGGCTCTCTCTAAGTGTTGGGTCTTTGATTGACAAATGTATTCAAGGGGAAATTGCTGGTGTGATTTTATTCATTATTAAGAAAATGAAGGAGCTGAATTGTGCTCTTGTAGCTCCTGAGCCAGTAATAATAGTATCTCCACTTATTTATTTTATTTTTAATGCAGATGTTGGAGTATGAGGGTCCATTTTGGTCCCTGTGGTGCAGGAGAGTCTAAAGGTGATCAGAATAATTAAAGTGTACGAAGAATAACTGGTATAGTGAGAGTCAAAGAATCTCTGACTTACAAGGCACTCAAAGCTCATTAGGTCTACCAGTTGGTCAGTTTAGCCCTTCCACAGATATTAGGAAGAAAACTAGCACCCCTTTCTAGCAGCATCCCTTTATATGCTTGAGGAAGATGCTGGGGCCAGTGGCCTCAGGTCATCTCTACACTGAGCCCTTTCAGTGTTCTTAGAAACTCAGATTCTTCTCTGTTCCTTTTGTCTCCTCCTATTTAGGTGTGCCTGCCTCTTGTACTTCAAGTGAACGTGAATATGGGGTTTAATTTGGGAATGAAAAGACTAGATACTCTTTAATCACATTCAGGTTTTTTTAAGAGGCAAACATGGGAAAATCCCCCTACTTTTCCAAGAAAAATTTAACAAACTGTGTCTCAAATATGAAGGCTTTTCCCTGGTTGTTTTGTGTATTCATATCGGGAGTCATTGCGAAAGACCTTGTGCTTGGGAGCCTAGTCTGAAGTACACTGCCCACTCTTCCCTGGGTACCACAGAGATTGGCAGCAATATCCTTAGTCCAGTTCCATGTCTGAACATCAAGGCAGCTGGGCTCCTAGTTGCCAGTGGAATACGGGCACCGAAAAGTTTCTACTAGAGAGGGTGAGAGCCCCTATATCTGTGCAGCCTAAAATTCAACAGAGTACAACTGTTCTCTCTCCTGGGAAGAGGTCATATTCGGTATATTTGGTTGGATATGCTGGGACTCAGACAAGATGACTCCTAGGATTCTGAGGTTCCTTGGAGCTTAAATACACCTTGGAAAGAGGGGTCATGATAGGATGAGCCAATATCTTCTAGTCTACTCTACATTTAAACGGAGAATTATCTGCCATACTTGAGACTATTCTCTCACCCCTAGCATAATAGGTTTTTTTAAAAGGTGTGTGTGTGTGTGTGTGTGTGTGTGTGTGTGTGTGTGCATGCAGATGCACATGTGTGCCCACATGGGTACGAGTAGCCACAGACTCCAAAAGAAGGCATCAGATACCCTGGAGCTCGAGTTCCTGACAATTTAGAGCCCCCTGATATGGGTTCTGGGAACTAAACTCCAGTCTTCTAGAAGAATAGTGTACAGTTTTGGCCTCTCCAGCCCTGACAGTATATATATTTCATGCTTTAGTGGGCATGAAGCTCTGTAAACCAGGATGGCCTTGAACTCAAAGATCTACCTGTCTATATCTCCCCAAGCCCTGGAATTAAAGACATACCTGGTAACAGCTTAATTATTTTAAATAATTTTTAATCTAAATGCAAAATCCCAGCAGAATTTTATAATAATGATTTCTTACAAAGTCATTCTACAGATAATTTCAAATCAAGCTCTTTTCATTTCAACTTTTAAAAATGGTTCATTACAGTTTAAAGCACTTGGATTTTGTAACTAAACAGGCCTGAGTGTGTGATGTGCTTCACTATCTACTTGGCTGTGTGGTCTCGGGTGAGCTTCCTTAGTCCCTGAACCTCGACGATAGTACCTTAGGAAGCATCTAGAAGCCTTGGTGCATAATGTTCACTTTGGAATCAATATTGATCCTACTATTGAATCAAATGTTACATCTTGGAGTTTTTAGAGTTTTTAGGTAACCATGTCTTCTAAAGGAGGAATGGTGCTTTGAATAACAATGGCTCTCGTGGGCTCATGTATCTGAAGTCTAGTTCCCAGGTGGTGGACTGCTCAGGAACGATTAATAGATGTGGCTGTGTTGGAGAAAGTGTGTCACTGGGAGTGGGCTTTGAAGTTTCAAAAGACACACCAGGCCTAGTCTCTCTCTCTCTCTTTTTTTTTTTCTGCCTTCTGTCTGTGGATCAGGATGTAAGCTCTCAGCCACTGCTCTACCACTGTTTGCCCGCTACCATGCTCCCCTCCACGATGATCTGAAACTCAAAACAAGCCCACAATTACGTAAATGCTTTCTCTTATAAGTTGCTTTGGTCGTGGTGTTTTGTTGCAAAGCTAGCAAAGATGGGAGGGTGGGGGTTTATGGAGAGTGGAAGAAGCTAGCCTCAATTTCATATTGCAGAGTGACAAGTTACACTCTTAAGATTTCACGGGCAGAAATGTCCCAGGTAGAGTCTTTAAACTCAACATCAGGCTTTCAGAATGCTAGACACACTCCAGTTCCCGTCACTGGGTACCACACTTGCCTTCTCTGGGTTTGGTTGCTCATTCTGAACAAAAGCCTCCTCTATCTTCCATCTGTTTACTGGAGAGGAAAGGCAGTCATCGCTCCCTGTTATCTAGACAAGCTACATTTCCAGGACAGGAAGGAAAGGGGGAAATGTGGATTGTAGAAACAGTCAAGGCTCATTCCTTCCTATCCCAAGAACACCCTATGTGTTCTGTGAGAAAATTAGCAGACTTGATAGTGTTTCCAGACTGAGGGAAACCCTTCACAAAGGTCCTTCATAGAGGGGGAAGATGGTATCTTCCAGGAGAAGCCAAGGGTCTGAGGTAAGATTTGAACTCAAGGCCACCCTTCTACACTTGGGTTGTATTCTTATATGAATAGAAAAGTTGGCCAAACTAGAGACATCAGGAATGAATTGATTCACCTATCTCTCCAACAAGTGGTTCAAGACATAAGACTGCATGTCAATAAATGCAAGCGTGTCGCAGGTTACCGTCAAAGATCCAAGGCACAAGGCTGAAACGGAACACAGGCACACTCTGTTCTGCTGTGACTTACACAGATGATTGTGTTTATCTACAGCTTTCTACCTTCCACCACAGAGTCTACTACATGAAAGTGTTTGTTGGGTCCAATTCACAGAATCAATCTATGTGTGAAAACAATTGGCTTTTGCCTCTGGGGCTTGTAGTTAAGGCTAAAGCCCTTGACTTCACAGCTCTCCATCTCTAATGAGTAGGAAAGAAAAGTGTCAACCTCAAGAAGACCGTTGAACATCCATACACCAGGACATCACAGCCAGAGGCCCTTAGAGTCAGCACTGGGTTGGATCCAGCTTTCCTGCTGAATAGTGGGAGGCCTCAGAAGTCTCATCTCATCCCTGCACCTTGGTCCTTTCCCAGAACCTGAACAGTGATCATGTCTCTCTATAAATAGTTTCTGGAAGTGTTATCATTCTCTCCCCAGTCCAATTCTGCTTGCCATGGGGGTTCTGTGAAAGCTGGGATGGTGCTGGTGTTCATAGGGCTTGATATGTAGTACGTGACAGACTCAGAACAGTATCTGGGTACTGGATTACAGGAAGTCCTCACCATCACCATCTCATGGTTATTATTCATGGTCCAAAAAGTCCTTGGCCTCAGACTCACCTCTGCAGACCCTGAATGCCTCACTGCCCGCTGGCAGCGGCCATCTGTTTCTAGGATTATCTCAGCAGAGGTGAGTTCTTGCCTGTGGTAGAGAGTCTTAGTAATGACTCAGACACTATCCTAAACAGATTGCAAATGATTTCTCGATGGAAACGATGATGCACTATAAAACATAATATTTCCTGAGGGGCCTAGAGATTTTTCTTGTTTCTCGTCAGTCATGTTTTTAACCATTTAGGAGACAATTATAATGTAACTCTTTTCCGTTGTCACAATTAAGATTTCCTCCAGATGGAAAAAGATCTAGTTTCTTAAATTAAGACCATCTTAACTGTCAACTTTTCGAAGCTTCCCTGGGTTTTAGAACCAGAGAGGACCTTGGAGATCAGCTCACTAATGCCTTGTCTTTCCAAGCAGAAGAACTATGGGGCCAGAGGGTCACACAAAAAGCTAAAGAATCCACAGACCTTTGGCTTCCAGCACTAACAAAGTGGCTCACGGTTACTATAGATAGCTCCAATGCCAAGGGACTTGATGGCATCTTCTGGTCCATGTGGACACTCTCACGCACTGTCCAGCATTCACACAGGTACACACACATTCACGAGATATACCAAAGTCATGAGGAGCATGACAGTGAATAGCCTGTGGGAAGGACACCCGCCCCAGTGTGAGTGCAGAAATTGGGCAAAGAGCAAGATCTCACTCAGCTTCCATTGCAAGTCTATACTCTGGCAATTATCATATCCTGGCATTCTGTGCAAACCCACAGATGATGCTGAGTGTCCTGGATTTTTATTATGTACAAATGTCAGTAAGCAGGTGGATTTTCAGACCCAGATTCTGCCAAGAAAAAGAAATTGCCATCACTTTCAAAGCCCAGACCTCTTCAGAACATACCCTGGTGAGACAGCGAATCAGTTATTGGGTCATCTCTAAAATCTACTGCTCTTTGCCTTGCTGGGACTTATACTAACGTGCTTTTCCACCTCTTACATGGCCTCCTCTGTCCATAGTCACCTCAACAGTGTTTACAGTCTCCCATTTCAACCAAATAGTGACCCTGAGCCAAAGGACTAAGCAGAGAGGACTTTGAGACCTGCACAGTCACTGAGCCTCCCTGAAGAGTACCTCTGCTATTTTGCAGTCATCCCCTAAAGGTATGGCTCACCACGCAGGGCAAAGGAGATTCAATCCTGGTTCATACACATAAGAACTGGGAGCAGAGCATGATGGGAGTAGGGTCCCCCTGGGGACAGGATTTGTACCCAGCTGGTGCAAGGGCAGGGGACTGTGATGACAGCTGAAACACAAGACAGGATATTGGGAGGACGATGCTCCAGGGGACCTGTATGTCCCTTCCAAGAGGATGAGAGGGAAGGAAATCAGGGTCATGAAGACAGTAACTAATGTTGTGTGACAAGTACTCCATACTTCCCTAAATGATGGTGGCACATCTCGGGTGTCCACTCCAGCTCAAGCACCATGCTGAACTAAGCTTTGCCAGTCCTTTTGCCAGCCTTTTGGAACCTCTTTACAGAGGAGGAAACAGAGTTGAAAAGTTGGGTAACTTGCAGCAAACCTCCATGCTGCCAAAGGGACACACTCCTGCAGTTGGAATCAAGAGCCTAAGCCATCCTCCTGACACTGGCTCCCCAGTTCCAGCATCCTGCAGTATCTCAGTGTTCCCAGAGTTTGGCAAATTTTTGAGCACAGAGAGATCAAGTTAGGGAATAACACACACACACACACACACACACACACACACACACACACACACACAAAGCAGAGTAAGAATCCAGTTACATCTGATCTGTATAGAAAACACAGGCAGAGTTGACCTGAGGTCAAGCCCTAGAGTGGACGTCTATGTGTTGAGATGGATATGGGCCATTCTGGGCTGGGCCGGAAGCTCTCAGAAAACATCACAGACCGTCACTGAAGTTCTGCCATCTTTAGTGTGTGACTCTCTTTCTCTAACTTGTCACTGTGGATCACAGGCAACTGGCCTACCTCATCCCTCAATTCCTATTCCAGACGGGAAGAAAAAAGGACAGCAACAATATGAACAGGCAAGCCTTTTCCCCAGGCTATAACACTTTCTGTTTACATTTCACTGACAGAGCACATGACCACTACAGGCAAAGGCTAAAACAGGCAAAATGTTTTCAGGAGCATACATGGTTAACACAAACAAATTCAGGTTTTGTTAGCTGTCTTGTTGCTTTTATGTTGCTGTGATAGAATATCATAGCCTTGGCGCCTTATATAACAGCTTATTTGGGCTTAAGGTTCCAGAGGGATGAGTGTCCATTATAGTGGGGAGGCATGGGAGCAAGTGGAAGGCAGAAAGGCAAAAGCAGAAAGCTGAAAGCTCATATCTTAAACTGTAAGCATGAAGGAGACAGGGGCAGGGAGGATGAGAGAACACAGGGAATGGCATGAGGCTTTAAAACCTCAAAACCCTGAGTTGCCCCACCCCAAAATTTACAGCATTGGTGAACTATCCAAAGCTGCACGTTCTCTATGACACAGGGCAATAACAGGATAACTGGGAGGAGTCCTGGCAAGGAATCAATATGGCAGAGTAGAAGCCAGAGGCCTTGAACCAAACCAATGACTGAGTGCAATGAACATTTGCAAGTGAAGATGTGTGCACAGAGGGATGCACTGTGGGCCACACTGTGACACACTACAGCTTCCACAGTGAGTCGTTTTCTATGCTTTGCTTTGTTTAGATTTTTTGTTGTTTTTTTTTATTTTATTATTTTAGTAGGGGAAGAAATGAGACTGGGATGCATGATGTGAAGCAAAGTATAGATAAAAAGTTCAAATAAGTAAATAAATAAAACAAGCCTCAAAGCCCATTCCCAGTGACATATGTCTTCCAGCAAGGCCACATTTCCTTGACCTCTCCAAACAGCACCATCAGTTGAGGACCAAGAGTCCAAATACATAAACCTTTGAGGGACATTGCCATTCGAACCACCAGATTAGCCAAGACAAAGCAAAAATGGCTAGAATTAATGTAAGAAAGAACTATCTGTAGTTGGTTGTGATGGTTTGCATAAGCTTGGCCCAGGGAGTGGCACTATTAGAAGTTGTGACCTTGTTGGAGGAAGTGTGTCATTGTGGGGGTGGGGTTAGCTGTCTGAGGATGCTCAGTCTGTTCCTGGCTTCTTTCAGATGAAGATGTAGAACTCTCAGCTCTTCCCGCACCATGCCTGCCTGAATGATAATGCACTGAACCTCTGAACCTGTAAGCCAGCCCCAATTAATGTTGTCCTTTATAAAACTTGCATTGGTCATAGTGTCTGTTCACAGTAATAAAACCCTAACTAAGACACTGGTCTTTACTATTGTTCTTCTTTTTCCCTCCCCAACCCCAGTTTTATCCCTTATCACTAGATAGGAAGAAGAAAGGGTAGAGGAGAGAGAGAGAGAGAGAGAGAGAGAGAGAGAGAGAGAGAGAGAGAGAGAGATCCTTGAATCTAATTTTTTTCCTCTTCTTTTTTGAGCATGACTAATAACAACTACTTCCAATCCCCTGAACAACCACCAACCACCAACCCTACCTATCAGGGTTCTAGCATTTATGTACCTTCTAAAATTTTCCCAGCATTCCAAACATTACACAATCACAGAACTACCTCCAGCTGGCAAAGCCATGCCTCTGCTAGAGCACGAGGCAAATCACAGTCAGCTGCTGCAAAGCAGCCCCATAGCCCCACACCTGAGATTAAAATGAAAACATATTCTTATATATGTGTTTTACTTTTCAAAGAAGTTAGTATTCCAGAATTCTCACTACAACCATCACTTCCCTGCCTTGGAGTCACACTTGAGCTCCAAGTAGAAGTGAAGCTTAGTGTTCGGGATATAATGTATGATGTATAAATTCCAAGCCTCAATGCACTCACTAGAGACAACAAAAAGCCTGAGGCAGCCATAGCTGCTGACACAACACAGGTGGGGACATTAAATCCCTACATATTTTCATCAGCCTTGATCTACGGGCTATTCTGATTTCTGTCCTGTCCTTCCTTCCTAACATCTCTCTCCCATTCTAGGATTTTAGCCAGATCTCTGCAAGTATCCAGATATCATGTTCCTCAGGCAACTCTTGGCCATTGAAGCAGGTGCTCCAATCTTTCTTGGTTTTGATGGCTTTGACCATTTTGATAGCTGAGTGCTTGCAAGCCTGTACCTCAATATGAATTCTCCTTCAATACAGTTTCTCATGTTGTGATGACCCCCAACCAGAAAATTATTTCCATTGCTGCTTTCATAACTGTAATTTGACAACTGTTATGAGTTGTGGTGTAATATGCGTGTTTTCAGACAGTATTCTGTCTGTAATGTGAAGCGACTCATCTCCCCTTCCCTTATTGTGCCCTTTGGAAGGAAGTCACAGCAGGTGGCCCACACACGCTTCTCTCTCATCAAGACTCATCTTCTCTCCTTTATTCACTCACTTACTAGTGTCAGTATAAACTCATGACACTATTTTATAGTAGTCCATATTCAGAGTCTTAATCAAATTCTCTCTTGTTTACTGCATTGTTCACTTGCAACAGCTGTGGTCTTTACTGGATCCTATGACGTATTCCAAAATCCATTACACAGTCCCCCCGCTGAAGATTCCGGTGTTGCTCTTTGTGCATCTTTATCTTCTAACACCACTGTCCCTCTTTCTGTTTATTTTTTATTACACCTATTTTTGTGCAGGGCAGAGGAAGTAGGGCACACAAGCCACAGCAAAGAAGTGGAAATCACACTTGTAAAAACTTGTAAGAGTCAGTTCTCTCCTTCTACCGTATGGATCTTGGGGATCAAACTCAGGTCAACCAGTCAGCCTTGGTGGCAAGCCTTTTTACCCACTGAGCCCTGGTGCCTCCTTTTTGTTTTGTTAGTTTTAATTTTGATGCCTGGTTTCACACAGCCACTCAGACTGGTCTTGAACCTGTGATCCTCCATCAGCCTTGGAGTAGCCTGGATTATAATGTATGTCTATGCCACCAGGCAGGCCTGGCTCGGAGCCACTCCTTTTTAAGTGACTCTGTTTCAGTAACTGGAAGGGTGGAAGTCATGTGTCAGGATTTGTTAAATTAGAAAAATGCTTCTGACTAAATTACAAAACATGCACACACCACCTTTAAACAAAAGCTAACAGAAGTGATCCCTAGGCACTCTAAGATTCCTTGATGGTAGCTAGATTAACCAACCCCGTGTAACTTACACATACATCTTGTTCTCCTAAGGCCCTACCATGCTGTTACAACTGTGCCCAAGAGTCAGGTAATCTTTAGCCAGGGGTAGTGACTCACTTGGGAGGTTGATTTAGTTGTTTACTGTGTGCTGTGATCAAACACCATAACCAAAAGCCACTTGGGGAGGAAAGAGTTGATCCCATTTACACGTCTTATGACAGTCCATCACTGAGGAAACTCAGGGCAGGAACTTAAGACAGGAACTCAGAGGTGGGAACGAAGCAGATGCCATGGAGGAAGCTGTGTATTAGCTCACTAGTCATGGTTTGCTCAGCCTGTTCTTTCCTGTTTTTATACAACCGAGAACCACCTGCGCAAGGCTGCACTACTAAATGGTGTGGGTCCTCCCGCATAAACCATTCATCAAGAACATGCGCGACAGATTTGCCTATCCACCAATCTTCACAGAGGCATTCTCTCAGTCAAGAGCCCCTCTTCCCAAATGACTCTTGATTGTGTCAAATTGACATAAAACTAAGCAACAAAGAGACTAAAGCAGAAGGATGGTGAGTTTGAGGCCTACCTGACCTGCGTCAAAAGAACAAAAGCAGATAACATAAGGCAGGCCAGTTGGGGCACTAACTTAGTTACAAGCCCTGCTCTGGGCTAAGAGCTTCCTTTCCCTGCCCAGCCCCAGCCCAGCCTCTTTCACTCATCAGGGAAAATGAGAAGTTGCAGACTTTGTCCAAAGTTCCATGTGACAGCTGAGTATATGACCTGGTTTCAGACGATGCTTGGCTGAGTTCAAAGCCTGGCAAATGAGACCATGGACCAGGGCCTGCCCATTGTCTATGTGGCATCCACGGCTGCGCTTCAGCCACGATAGCCAGGCTGAGTAGTTGCAGCAGACAACGTACCACCAGCAGAGCTTAGTCCTTTACAAAAGAAGCCTGCCAGCCTCTGCTCTAGGTCCATGGGAGATGTTGCCTCTCAGTAACAAATGCCAAGAGAAAGAAAACTTGGCAGAGGCCATTCAATAGTCCATCACCAAGTCATTCCAGTGACTCCCGGTGTAGACGGTAATCTCTTCACTGACAAATAAAGGAAGTGAGGTGCAGTCAGGTTCAGTAGTAGCCTGGGGTTCCAAACTCTGAGTGGCAAAGATAAGGATTGTATGTGTTGGGAAGGTTCATCGCATGTGTGCAGGTGTGTGTGCCCATGTCCACATGCAGAAGCAAAAGAGGATACTGGGTGTCTTGCTCTATCCCTATCCAACCTCTGCTCACTGAACCTGGAGCTAAGCTGGCAGCTAACCAGCCCAGTGATCCTCCTGTGCCCGGCCACCACAGTGCTGGGCAAGTGCTGGTGTTACTGGTGCAACCAGCCACACCTAGTTTTTCACATGTCTTTGGGGGTTTGAACTTGGATCATCATACTTGTGCAACACATGCTCTTACCTGCTGCTGAGCCATGTCCCTGCCCCTGAAGAGCTAAATTTCTACCAAGAGGTGGAGATGAGGCCATTCAAGGTGTACGTTCACCACCTGCCGCGGGTACCATCTCGTTATCTCAGTGCATTTGAGACAGATCTACAAGGCAGGGCATAGAGACAAATCTCTGTCTTGTAGATTAATTGTTCCTAAAAGAATACCGCAATTCACCAATGCTGATTTTGATTAAAATAATCAGGATGATTTCCTACTTCTAAAATACTGACAAAATAGCTTTTTTATCTGTGTAGACAAAAAAAAAGAGGCAAGGATTATTTAAATCAAGATTATGTATAACACGAATCCTAATTACTACACGATTACCTAGCTGAGAAAGTGGGTTTTCGTGAATGTTTTTCAGCTGGCAGTCAAACCCAAATTAATAGCGTTCTGAGCTGATGTGGATCACAGATAAAATTAAATTAATGTGACTCAGAGCCAGCTCTGTTTATAAGCAAAGCCCGACTACAAAAGAAAAGAAACATTTTAAGATGCAAAATTATGCCCCTGAGCACACGCCAAACATAGATTTTTAATTAAAGCACTGAGACCTTTTTTTCCCCTCTCCCAGTTGTTCAAACTGGATATTTACCAGAGATGTCAGTGCTGGTCTGAAAGTGGGGCCTGGGGTTCTGAGTACTGCTGAAAGTAAGAAAATAGCCAGGATGGATTTCTCCAAAGTTTAACCAAAGAAGCCAGTCCTGATTTGAACATCCACCATCAAATACTCCCCCTCTAAACCAAAATGAAAGAACACCAGGAAGAAGGCAGAACATCTAGATGCTTTGTGTTTTCAGACAGTTTGCTACCATACTCAAAGCTTTGCTTTTCAGGAGATCTAACAACCGTCCACCAAGTCACCTTGCCTGTCCTATTTATCTAATACCCACCATACCCTGGAATGAGCAGGAGACAGATCGCCTAGCCCAGTAGTCTTCAGGCCCTAAAAGAACTATACTTTTCATTCGGCATCTCCTGTAGATGTTGGCATAGCCTTCTCGGGACCAAGCTGAGAGTTAGCAAAGGACCGCACTAATGACCTCTCCCTAGGCTCTAGTCTAAAACCCAGTGTTAACCCACACTGTAATGATCACCAGCTTGGAAGAGCAGGACCCAGAGCTGCAGTCCAAGATAGCCAGATCGGCATCTGAGTCTCAATTCCACATCTGTAAAATGGAGACAGTATGATTGATGGCCTAGGTGACCGGGTCCTTCCCGGAACTGCACTCAGTAAAAGAGATCCGTATCAAACACACTCTTGCCACCAAGACCTGCAAATGCATATCACAGCCCACTTGCAAGCACCCTCCTTCTTGGGTCAAAGAACCTGCCTCAGGAGCAAGCCCGAAAGTCACCCCAGAATACTGGCAGGAGTGGGGAAAGAAACCGACCACCTGACTCTACCTGTTCCAGCCCTCTTCATCTTGAGTGGACCAAAGCCAATCGATTTCTCTATCATCTCATTTCCGGACATAGACCCCAGGCTTCCTTATCCCCTTTGGACTCGACTCCCCTGCAGACCACATGAGCCCCCAGTCCCCAGTTTAACAAACATTTATTGAGCACCCCGGGCTCTCGTTCAGAAGCACACACCAGAAAAGAAGAAAAATGAAGCAAGAACTATTTCAACCAGGGAAGGAAACAATTCCCACGTCTCTGGTGCCTTGTGTGTGCACCGGGACACATTTTTAAGCCTCATTTCCATGGGAAAAAAACAAGGTATAGAGGGCCCTCCCTCTACAGCTAGCAGTCTATACCAGCTGCTGTTGTTCCATTGCTACTCCCCGTTAAGGCTTCAACCAGAGCTTCTGTTTAAGACATTCCCTGGCTTATCTCACCCAGACCAAAGCCACTGTCCCAAGGAGACATCCTCTCTACCCTAGTCAAGAGAGTTCATCCCTATGTATAGACTCGGAGCAAGGTTTCCTCTCTCCTGTTGATCTTTGGCCTGACACACTGTGATCCAAAAGCCACCATGCCTAAGGGCCCTTTGATGACATCACATGACCTTTCTCCTAGGATAGAAACATTCCACCCACACCCCAGATCATCTCTGCAAAGGAAGGAAAGACTTCTTATTCCCACTTCTTGAAATGCTGATCACTAGGGTAGGGCGTGTTAATCCTCCCCTCCCCCTCCCCCTCCCCCACCCCCAGAAAAGACTGTGATGAAAGCAATTTAAAGGAGAATGGTTTGCTCTAACTCAGAGTTCAAGGATGTAGACCATCAGGTCTGGGAAATTCTGGTAGCAAAAGCTGGAGACAGCTGGCCACAGACAGTTAGCAGGTCACATAGTCATAGTAAGTAAAGACGATCACACTTACTGGCCCTACAAGACCAAGGGATGATGCCAAACCACTTTAAGGTGGGCAGTCCCACCTCAATTAAACAATCCTAGATAATCCCTCACTGGCATGCCAGAGGCTTATCTTCTAGATTATTCTATACCCTGTCGAGCTGATAAGTATGGCCAAACATCACACCAAATACCTCAAAGAAAGCCCTTTGGGCTCTGGTATCCTAATATATCCCTATGATCACCAGCAGTGAGGAAGCCCCACCCATGCTCACACACACACACACACACACACACACACACACACACACACACACACATGCACACAAACACCAGGCCAGGACCCACACCAATCCATTGTGGTTCTAAGGATGTCCAGTGATTCTTGATGGATCACAGAGCATGGTGATTCCAAACAGTGTGGCTAGTAAAAGGAGGCCCCTTGAGGAGCCTTGACCTCTACCCAGTCCAACCCTGCCCAGAGTCAAACTTACCCATTCTCTCTTACCTTCCAGAATTTCTAAATTGTTCTATGGAGGTGCTAGAAATCCCTCAGCCTCCCAGTCCTGTGACCTATATCATTAGGGAGGCTCTCAGAGACACCAAGTGCAGCTGGTTTCTCTCTCAATTCTAGGAAGTTCTAACGGGGGTAAACCTCTGGCCTTATCCCCTACTCTTCTGAAAAACAAGCAAGCAAGCCAACAAACAAATAAACAGACAGAGCTAAGCCATTACAAGATGCCCAAATCCTAGTTGGATTGGCTCGAAGATATCCTAGTTGGTAGAGTTCCGCAGGAAGCAAGGTACCCTGTACTGGCACTGACCTTGGAGTACTCCTAGGTGACTTCTAACTAAAGCCTTCTCCATCAGCACACAGTCTATGCTGGCTCCCCATCCTGGGCCTAT
This sequence comes from Rattus norvegicus, assembly GCF_021556685.1. NCBI lineage: Eukaryota > Metazoa > Chordata > Mammalia > Rodentia > Muridae > Rattus > Rattus norvegicus. Next base: position 199,398,173 of record NC_141534.1, on the reverse strand, counting down.
GTGTCTTTTCCCCTCAAACAGACTATGCAGATTCCTGAAGAAGCAAGATTCCAGCGCTGCCTGTCAGTGAACACTTACTGTGTGATGTGGTCAAAGTATTGGTCCCCAGAGCCTTATCCCACAGTCCTGCTCTTCCCAGGTTATGAAAAGTCTGAAAGCCTGGCTGTCTGTCATGAGCCTTGAACTCGCTGAGCCTAACTCTCAAATAGAGTGACATCAAACTCTCAAATAGAGGGACGTCACCCCACCCCTACCTGGTCAGTGCTGCCAAGAGACAAAGGACAACCCCAGCCTTTCACATCTCTGTACTTCCTAGCTGACTTCTCTAGGATCTATTTAGCATTTAAAAGAATCAGCTTCATTTTTATGATTCTATGAAACATGAAGACATAAGACACATAAACAAAAGAATATGTAAATAGAGAATACCTATAGAGACAGACATGAATTCCCAAAAGCCCATCTTTTTCTACTCCGACCAAATACTAGGTTTTTTAGCAAGTATGTGGAAGGGCGTATACATAATCCCCCCACTGGGGAGGTTGAAAGGGGAAAATCATAAGTACAAGATCCTCCTGGGTTACATAGAGAGTTCTGGGTCAGCCTAGGCTGTATGAGACCCCATCTCAAACGAACAAACAAACAAACAAAAGGGGGGAGGAGAAAAGCAAAACCTTGGATCAGAGGTGGCACAAACACTCTTCACATACATACTTTATGTGGTGCTGGGGATCAAAGCCAGGGCCTCATGCCCTCTGTGGTTTAAGCCCATCCTCAGCATGGCACCCTGTTTCTCCCACACCTTCTTTTGAAGACTGCATCTCATTATAAGGCCCAAATCTGGCCTCAAACTCACCGTCCACCCCAGCGCTGAGATTCCCAGCACTCGCTTGTGGGGAGAGAGACTCTTGCTTGCACACTAGCCATCTTCGTGAAAGAAAATGGCTCATTCTGCCACCTCCTGCCTGCAGGATGATGGCTGCTTCTACATCTGTTATTGCTGGAAGTCAGAACCAAAACCCAGTGCTGGGCACACCTATGTAGTTGAGAAGCAGAATGGCCATTTTTTTTCTTTTGAAGCCATGCTTTACCCCAACTTTTCAAGGAGGCATTCCGGATTGAGACGAGAACTGAACTCGGCACACCCAGACTGGTAAGCCACTGCACAAAGACTTGAAAGCAAGAACCGTTTCCCAGGTTTCCACCTGCTCTGCCTCACACAGCTGCCATCTCCCAACTACTTGAGGAACAAACTTAACTTTTCTAAACAAAAAATAATTTCATCATTTTGTGTGGCATTAACACCCCGCCACCTCAATATGTTATCTATATTTTTCTTGTTGACATCCAACCAATTCAGAGGTAAAAATCCATCCTCCAGTTTTCCTGTGGGTCGTAAATCATAAAAAGGTTATACTTTATGAAATCTGAGGCTGAGACGCAAACAGCATATTTATATCCAAAGAGTTTCATCCATTAAGCAGCAATGACAGGGCCCTGTGGGCCAGAATCTAGTTTTCTTACTTAAAAAGCTTAGTTCTTTTGTAGACTCCTGCAGGGACCTATAACAGTTGGAATTGGGTTTTTTATGCCTCTGAGGCCTCTGAATGAATGTTACACTTTTCCATTATTTTCCTTTTTTCTTTGGAGAAAACTAGGCTACCTGCTTATTGCCTAAAACCCCGCACCCCATGATTGTACTGTTGTAAAATCTGTCTTCTGCCCTTCTCTTCCCTCCCCTCCCCAAGTCCCCCAAACTTGGTTCAGACTTCGTGAAGCAAGGTTGGAGTGTATTTGCTGAGGTGGGGGTGGATCGCTGAGATGGGCTGGGCTGATGGATAGCACACCCAAACACAACTTCCGCCCAAGACATCCCCCACATAGTCCTGACCTCCTCTGCTTCAACAAAAAATAAAAATAAAAAAGCTGAAATCCTAATACCTCCCTTGCCCATGCTTGAGAATGCCTTCGAGTCCCCTGACTATTTCATGAGGTGGTACATGGCTGGCATAGAAAGGTATAAGTCAGGATCTTGAGTTTCTTGTTCCTGACCAATATTTTTTTAAAAAAATGTTAGCACGGCAGCCCCTGGGGCTATTAAAAGATGATGCATAGTCCTGGTTTGTCAATGGTGCAATTGTGGTCATGAATATACATGTGGAGAGATGTGAGTGTAGGCTTCACACAACCATGACACCAGGCAAGTAAATCCAGGCTCAGAGCCCACGAAATGATATCCGGCAACTAGCCGGATAATCACTAACAATTAAGAAAATGAGATATCTGAGCTCTAGTCCTCTTTTGCCCACTTGGAACATATATTTGTTCTTTTGATGTCCTGTGTGAATAGGGGTGCTTTATCTGACTGCTGATGGGCTAAACAATGCGTCCGAGTTGTAATATAGAACTCAATTTGCTGAGACTATCATCTGAAAGGCTCGGACAATTTATCGAACACTGTAGATGAAAGAAAGAGAAGGGGGAAAAAATTTTAAAACTGACCACTTCTAAAATGAAGAAAATAGGGCAGTAGAGGGTATTGTAATATACTTTAATCTTCCTTAATGTAGAAAAATATGAAATGCCATTAAATCTTCCTTTGAAATGGATGTGGTCGCATGGTTTGAGCACCCGAACCTAGTTAATGAATCTATTGTGAAGGCAAACAAACTAGAGAAAGGCAGTGAGGGAGTGATCTGGGCATTATCCAGCTAATTCAGAAGATGAAAGGAGGAAAAATTAAAGTTAAATTCACATAAATATTAGCGTTCGGGAGAATAGTTGCAGGTGTAAAAAAGGAAGTCGGCATGTTCCCTTCGGCTGTGGGGAACAAGCAGGGTGCTTTCGGCTCAAGAGCAAAGTCGGGAAAGATGAAAGCGTTTCAGGGGGCCTAATAATTAACATTTTAAAAGGTTTTCTTAATAAAAAATGATCCGACAATAATAGCAATTTAATCATTTTTATTTGAAAAATTAGATTGATTGCAAACGTTCATTTGTACAGAAGTGGCATTTATGGGGTTTGGATGAGCTTATCCAATCCAGTCTTCCGTTAATCACTTTCTGTAGCGTCTGAATAAGAGAAAAAAAAAGAAAAAGCAGGATGCAGGAGAGGCTCGGGTAGTCACGGTGGGGAATGAGCAGTTCTTCCTAAAGGACCCAGTGTCTTAGCTAACCTGCCCCCCCTCATTGCAGTCAGAGTCTTACCAAGGAAACTCAAGCCAAGATACGTATGTCGCTGGGGAGATAAACATTACGTAGGGGGCCTGCTGGTGCGGACATGGACCACCCAGGGTGGAAAATGGCCTCATGAGCAGAGTGTCTTCCCCATGAAATAAAATTTTTTACCAAGTCAGCAGTGTAGAGGTTCCACCTGAGCCCAGATGTCATAGATACAAAGGCTTAATGGCAATTAGCTTTGACAGCATTATAAATGATAATTTATCTTCAGTTCAGGGCATTTAAAACCCCATCTACAGACAGAGTTTAATGTGATCTTCATATTAGAGCTCCTGCTTTTGTGGGAAGTTAGAGTCCACTTCAGCTCTGTAAGGAGAGACAAGAGACCTGTACTGTCAACCTAGAAATCACAGTACAGGAACTGAGGTGTGACTATCTACCAGGGACTACCTATCCCTCTCCTTTCTCCACTTTGGACATCATGTGGTGGCCTGGCTTAGACATCGACAATGAAACAAACAGTACAGACTAACAACTTAGAATCCCAATTTCTCAGAGGGAATGTGAAAGGCCAGCTTAGGTCTAATGTCCTCTGTGGATCCAATCCATGATCTGGGGCATATCACACGTTATAAATGTAGCTGTTGAGACACCCGGGAGGTGCAAAATGTCCTCATAGATGGGTCTAGAAGATTCTCTAATCCCTTTACATGGGATCTGGAAATTGTAAAGGTAAGATCTTAGATGTCAGATGGCTCACTGTGTAAGTTTGCTTCTTTGTCAGTCAGTCTGAGTGACAAGGTCCTTATTTCATAGGGCAGGTAAATAGGTAATGTGAGTTCATTTAAATAACTGCATGAAAAAAAGCACCCTCTGCAAAACCAAGGCTGTGAGGTTTACCAGAAGGCCTTGTTAGCTCTGATCACTCAGGTGTTTCCCCCTACCCTAAAAGGCTTTCCAGAATGTTCTTTTCACTCCTCCTCACTGCCGTCCATTAAAGCAATATGAACTCTCAATTTCTGTAACCCGATATGTGTCCCATGATATAAAGGCACTGCACATGGTGGATGCTCAATACATGTGACAATTTCAAAGGGAAGAAGAACCAGTCACCCAGGACCCATAGTTCCCATGAGAACCCATGAATCAGCAGTGAGGTACATCAGTCCCAGATCCAAAGTGAACCACAAATTTTCCATTGGCCAGTTTAATATCACAATACAGTCTGTTTGAGAGTTCTGCACAGGTGCAGGCTTCTCCATGCTTCTCTCTAGAAGCCTGAGATCCCATGATTAGTGGGGTCTGCAAATATTATTTAGATGGAATGACTTGGTCTGACCTTAGGCAGGACCATGTTTATCCACAGTGATAGGGTATCATGTCACCCAATTGCACAGATGGCAAAAATGCCTCCAGAGGACGACAGGCCTCTTACAGGAGTGGAAATGATTTCCATAGTCTGCAAGGGAAGCTGGGAATTGTAGTCTTTCAGCAAGCAACTATCAGAGGCCCATTAAAGTTATGTTTGAAAGAGGCCAAGCAGTTCTGAAGGAGGTGGACAGGCATGTCCCTGTAACTTCCACTGAGGGAGCTCTGTGTAACTCTCACTGTGGTGCCCTTCCTTCTCGGACTTTCTAGACAAGTTAGTCAGCTAATGTACTCCACACTCACTGATTCCTGCAAAACCTCTGCACTCCCGGAAAAAGGACAAAAAAGAAAACCTCCAAAGAAAGTGCAGTGCTTTCCTGTGAACAAGGAATTCTAGGGAATTTTCTTCCTTTTCTTACCCCCAAGGATTCTACAATGACTAGAAAAGAAAATTAGAATGTGAATGTTTTTTATCACTTGGTGGCAAGCACCCTTACCTGCTGAGTCACCGTCTTAGGGTTACTATTGCTCTAATGAAATAGTATGACTAAAAGTCACCTGGGCAGGAGAGAGTTTATTTCCCTCTCGTCTAAAGAAGCTCAGGCAGTTGACAACCTGAAGGCGGGACCTGATGAAGAGACCGTGGAGGAACAGTGCTTATTGGCTTGCTCCTTGAGGTTTGCTCAGCCTGCTTTCTCACAGAAACCAAGACTGTTCACTCAGTGGTTGTACCATCTACAATGGGCTGGACCCTCCCCCTGTCAATCACTGATTTAAAAAATGCCCTACAGGCTTCCTACAGCTGAACCTTATAAAATTAATTTCTAGGTCAAGAGTCCCACCTCTCAGATGACTTCAGCTTGTGTCAGACTGATGTAAAACTAAGCCGGACCACCATCTTGCTGGCTCTCTTTTGAATTTGTTTGTTGTTTGTATGTATGCTTGCTTTTGAAGAAGTTCTGTTTCCTGTGGTGACCAGCCCACTGGGGTCTTAACTCCAAATGAACTAGGAAAGTACACAAAACTTCCAGAGAGCAGAACAACCATGGAAGACTGGGGACATTCATTGCTTTGAAGCAGGCAGGTTCCCGGCCTTTGACTTTGCTGTACTGAGTGCAAAAGAACAAGCGTGAAGTTTAAAGACGGATGTGAGCCTGGACCCTCAGCTTTCACCTTCTCTTCCATAGTCTCCTCACTCTGTGTTCTCCGGTTAAGGCATCAAAGTAGGCCTCACCACGTAGGCTTTTGAGTCACTGCAAAAGAACAGTCAGGACCCCCAGAGAAGCTGCGAGGCATTTTTCCCAAAGGAGGTTAGAATCACATAACGCACAAGAATTGAAAAACTACTTTTAATCATTTGTATATCTGTTGTTTGTCTGAAATACATATAATTGGGCAATTTGTATCTTACCTGGCTATTCTACCCCTAATATGAAGCCCCTGGCACCATTTTTTGAGTATTTTCTCTCTGGTTTGGGCACAGAGGGCTGGTTCTTGGTGATGGTGTGATTTGGGGGTTCTGTGACTTTGTGGGTTCATTGGATTGTCTACCAAATATCTAATCCTGGGCAGTCTTCAGTCTGGTATTTGTCCATGTTGCACAGGGCAGATATGGCATAGGTGTCAAAATAAAGAACCCAGGAAGGGGAGTCACAGGAAGGAAACCTCCAAAGAAACCAAAAATTGGGAGAGCAATGAATCTCTTTGGGGACACCACCCCTTTGAGAGACCACTAGGACATTACAACTATGTTCAAACTACTGCGTTGTATGACTGTGGACAGTGGGATCGTTTTCTGTGTGTATGACTTTTTGCCTTCATTTATTATCTGTGCATTTTTGTTCCTTGTCCCCATAGAGGCCAAAAGCAGGTGTTGGGTCCCCTGAACTGGAGTTACAAGGGTTTTTGAACCAAGTGTTTGGAAACTGGACCTGGGTCCTCTGCAAGAAGAGCAAATGATCTTAACTTGGGCCATCTCTCCAACCCTGTCAATGGATTAAGTAGTATGGAGACAGCTCTAGTAAAATTAAAGTTATCATCACCCAGCAAGAGTGATCAGACATGCATCTCAGACATGCATCTTAGCACAGTACATACCACGGCCTAGGCCGAGTGTGTCTGGGGCAGGCTCTGCACCTAGCCACACCTCCCTATTATGTGTGGAAAAACATCCTTTCCACACCATTTCCCTAATGCCCCTGCATAGAAAATTGACAAATTTTTAAAGACTCTAATGGCAACAACAATCTAGATTTTCAAAGATGTTCATAAATGTTCAGCAAGGATAAAATAATTAAGTAGGAAAATCTCTAAATGTATAAAGAATCGATGTTTACACTGTGGAATTTTTAAACGAGAGAACAGTCAGACAGTCATGACTTCCTTTACGATGGGTACTCTATGAGGACTCATTAAATGATGTCGTGTGATGTAGAAGAGCAGTGATTTATAGGCAGTGCTTATTTAATGCGTTATGCTTGTTTTTAGCTTCGTAGTCTCTATAGTGACCATGGAATATTTTTATAATTTTAAAAAACTGCTTTAAAAAATTCAGTAGTGGCCCAGCCCTTGAGAGTCTGTGACAGGAAGATTACTGCAAGTTCAAGGCTAGACTGAACTGTACAGCAAATCCCAAGCCAGTCAGAATGATTACACATACACAGACATATAGGAGGTGAAGCTGATTTAGGAGATTAAGGAATGCCCTGGGTATGTGCATATAGTACCTCTATCTTTTCATTCCTCCTTCTCTTCTTCTCCTCTCCTTTCCCTCCCTCTTAGCATTCCACTCTCTTTCTTTGCCCCTCTCTCCCTTCTTCCCAGGGAGACTAATGGGTTCCGACCTCTACCTAGACCACCTCACTCACTTATGGTCCTATGTGGGTCCATTATGCTGAGCAGGGTGGCTATGGAGCCCCGATGTCCCATCTGGAAACAGCCCACATTGGGGAATCTTGGACTCACACTTCCACAAGAACCATTCTTTCCCTGATCTTTGCAGGAAGTCCCTTTGATAGAAGTCATCCTTGGGAAAAGTGGCCTTTGCTAGAGGAGCCAACCAAAGTGAAATCAGATTTTCCCAGACCATCTCCTCCTCCAAACTCACACATCCAGTGAGTGCTATCACTTTCCAAAACAAGAAGAAGCAAGTTCCATAATTTGGATACACATCTGGAGCCCTCCATCTGAGGGGGAACTGGCAGCAGAGTACAGAACTCCCAAGAGACTCTCATTGGAATCCAAATGCACATGTAGTCCAATGGGTGTTGGGGAATCAGGAAAATATCAGGCATTCTGGAACTTTCCAAAAGGCATAAGTGGAAGGCTAACTGGAGCCTTAGACTTACATGCAAACAACATGCCAGACCGAGGAAATCACACACCCAAGCAACCACATTCAAGACCATGGGCCAGCCAGAACCCTGGAAGTGTCTAATGAGGAGGGCAGAGGGAAATCAGATTGGCTGTTACCCGGAAGAGCTTCTGTTCTCCCTGCAATGCTATAGAGGACAGAAGCATGGCTAGCTAAATGCATCAGCCCCCCTACATGATTTCTCTGTCTCAATATTTCTTTCCCTGCCTCTACTGACACACAAGTTGAAGTCTAACCAGAGGCTTTATTTCAGTTCAAAGAGTCCTTTCAGAAAACCAGGTCAGGGTCCCGGGTAGCCAGCAGCCTGTGGAGCAGCAATTCCTAAGTTTTATTGTGACTACTGTGATATGTATCTTATCCACAGTTCTGTGAGGAAGACACACTGCAGAGGTCAGAAACACAAAGAGTGTGAAAGACTCTGACCAGAAATGGATGGAAGGGCAGGCCTGACTGACCAAAACAACAGCTGCGTTTCAATAGGGAAAGATCCCTGCAGCTCCGTTCTCTTCTCCTCTGCCTACAGGGCCATGATCCCACCCACACCCCCACAGTCTCCCGGGTCCTCCTCAGCCTGGCATGATGTCTGCACCCCACAAGGGAGACCCTCCCTTGATGCCAATGCTGGGCCCTCCTCCTCCTGGAATGATGCTTGTGAGACCTGCTCCTGGGATGAGACCGCCTGTGCATGGGAGGCCACATGCCCACGATGCCCAGGCCTCCAATGATGAGACCTCCTGCCCGCCCTAGGGTGGTGCTCACACAGTCTGGCATGACCCGGCCAGACAGTAAGAGCAGAAGAGCTCTTTATCGTTTTGTATTTCTTGTTCTGCTTCACCAGGAGATCTTGGTGCTGCGCCTGAGTGTTTACTTGATACAGGGCCAGGAACTTCCCTTCCTAACAGAGGGAATGCTTTTGGTGGGAGAAGGGATACAGAAAAAGGGTGGTTTTCACTTACATTGTGAAGTGTGAAAATAAAATCATCAGCTGTTTTAGTTTAAAAAAATATATAAAAAAATAAAAGAAAACCAAGTCAGACTAGGCCTCCACTCCCACAGAAGACCTGCCCCTGCCCCTTGCCTTGCTAAACACCCAGGCTTCCTCCCATTCCCAATTGCTACCAGATCAGCTCCCATCACTAAGCCTTAAGGAAGGCTACAGCTAGGTGGGTGTGGCACATAAAGACTCTATACTCTCTTCAAACACTGACCCACAGATGTTCTTTACCTTTTCCAGACCCACGGGGCTTCCTGCCTCCAACTAAAGATGCCTGTTTGCAATTGGACACACCCACAGCCCCAGAATCTGTGGAAGAGCTTATGTCCTCTCTCCATGATCCTCCCATCTGAGGGTGGTCAGGGAGGCCTACGTGCACGCGTGCACACACCATGTCCTCAGCTCAGGACAAAGCCTGCCTCCGTCCATGTAAAACAGCTCCGGGAAAATGGAGAGAAGCTCTGCCATTAACTCCTTGCCCGAGTAGGCACCGGTTTCTTTAAATCCAATTGCAATCTTAGCAGGCTTGCCTGCCTGAAACAAAAGCCTCCCGACCCCTGGAAGATGACTTCCATGGAAGTAGAGCTCATTTCAGAAAATCAAAGCAAAGAAAAATATTGAATACAATTCCAAGGCATAATGCATTATTATGGGCTTTTATGGATTTTATGTATAATTTCATGTAAAGTTAAGAGGCTGAAGCGATCTCGTACATTCAGCTGTATTATCGGCCCCGCACCAAACAAGTTCCACATCTTATTATGTTCACAGTTGACACACTATTAGAGAAATGTGCAGCTGTCTTACTCTACTATTCATTTCCTCATTACTATTTTATAAATATATGATTAACAGTTATTGTAGCTGCCTAATTCACATTTATTGCAAAATGCAAACCCCACAAATGAATGCTCAAAGCAAAGAGATGTGGTTTTAGAGTAATTTAAATTTTACAGTTCCATTTACTCTGCTTTTTAATTTGCTGTGTAATGAGCCTATTAGAATACAGCACATCTGGAAGTTCTTTGGGGAACATTTAATTTTCTGTGGCTTCAGTACTAACAGAACTTGGACCAGAAAGCCCACAGATGCCTAGAAGACTCTACAAATCCACACATTTTATGCCAAGATGCCGGTTAATTGTGCAGATGAGACAATTACAGCAGAGCCTCAAGATGGGCTTCTTGGTGCTTAAAAAAGAAGGCGCCAGCAGAGAACCTTTCACTTTGCAAAGTTTCCACATTCAAATCCTAGAATTAGAGGCCAGCGAGAGGGCTCGGAGGATGAAGGTGCTTGCTGCCACGCCTACTGATCTGAGTTTGATACCAGAGAACAAAGTCTCAAAAGGTGTCTCCTCTGACTTCAACACTTAGCACAGAGCGCTCTCTCTCTCTCTCTCTCTCTCTCTCTCTCACACACACACACACACACACACACACACACACACACACACACACACACACCACGAGTGCGTGCACATACACATGTAAATACAAGAAAGAAAACTTAAAAACAAAAAAGCCTGAATTAAGACTCCCTGGTCGTTGTTGTTGCTGCTGTTGCTGTTGCTGTTGTAGGGTTTGTTGTTTTGGCTGTGTAGCTTTCATGGGGCTTAGGGTGCGGACCACGTAGGCCCATGTTTCTGATTCAGACCGGAAGCTATCTCAAGGTGCGCTTTCCCAGATTGCTTTGCGCCCACAGCCTCCTAAGGAGCCTAGCTAGCCTTTCGCCTTGCTTAACAAAGGCCCAGCGATTTGCAGATGCCTGCCACGCAAAGCAAAGCTGTGTGTATCCTCGAGGCTCAGCCTGAGCCACGAGGCTGCCACCAAGCCTACAGCACACTGCACAGGCATCCTGAATATTTGAAATTGATTTGAATATTACCTACAGATCACTGCTGCGGAACTCATGTTTGAGAAATAATGTGAATCCATTGCCATTGATTAGCTAATTTATGTTCTACAACTAATCGAAGCACAAATCTCATTAGCCACAGGTCAGTAAGGCTCAGAGAGAAAAAGACAATCATTTTGGTAGCCCAGTTGGCTGTAAAGACACAATTATAAGCCACTAGGCTTCTCTCTCCTTTTACCCAAGTTGACGGTGAAAAGAAAGAATAGTTAGCCAGTCTCCTGGGGTCCGGAGGCCACTTTGGAAAAAAAAAACTGTCAATTCAAAGATCCAAGGTACCTCTTTTTTTTTTTTTAACATAGCAATAAATGCAACGTTATGGTTCTTAAAAGCACAGAATGCCCACCAGCTACTGGTACTGGGGAGAGTTAGGTTTTCATGGGGGAGGAGTGAGGCTTCCCATACTCTAATGCTGTGTCCTGCATCGAACTATTTCCCAGAGCACAAGGGACCCGTTCATGAACCAATTAGGTTTGGCAGTCCAGACGCACCTGCGCTTCTTCACCCAGGATCTGCTTCATTCCTCAAACCCCATTCAGATCAAGCGAGGCAGAGAATTTCAAACCAAGTTTAAATATGGACAGTGATTGGGAAATGACAAAAGGAAGCAAACTATCTGGGCTGGGAAGATGCTCCGTCAGTAAAAGGCTGAATGTGCAGGCATGAGAAGCTGAGGTTGGATCCTTAATATGCTCATGAGGGGCCAGGCACGGGAGCGCTTGTCTGTAAACCCAACCGTGGGGAGCGGGAGCAGGAAGGTGGCAGGGACTGACAAAGGCACTCTGTTGACTCTTGGGCTCCACACTTACATGCAAGTACACCTGCACACATGTGCACACACACACGGACACTCATGTGCACAAATCAGACAAATGTAATAGCCCCTAATTTCTATCAAAATAAGGCTTCTGGTTGTAAGCATCTCTTGCCAAGGTTTATAGTATTGTTTTTAAGGCAGTTCCCACAGGCCACAGTTGCAGAAGAGCAAGGAACCTTGGCTTTCTACTGGTCAGAAAGAGCCTTTTTATCTGACTTAGCAATGGATCAAACTGGGATATTTGCTAGATGACCAGGAATAGAGTTCAAACTAAGATTTTTCTGGGAAAGCAAACAGGAAACCAGCCCAGTGAAGTCTACTGGTTCCCACTGACCCATTATTTCCAGGTCACCACCATGCCATGCTGAGTCCGTAAAGGGCATTGCTCACAGCCAGCAGGCATATTTCAAGGGTGTTACTCCATGTTCCATGAAAACAGTGGACCGTCCATATTCCATAGGGGCCATGATACCAAGGACAGGCAAAGAGGTTATCAGATTAAGAGCAGGACAGAGTCATCCACATTTCACATCTGGGACTTGGCCCTAATGTCACAGGATAAACAAGTTTGACATAAGAATACTTTTAAATTGTTTTTTGGGTTTTGGTTCTTTTTTTTTGGGGGGGGGGTCTTTTTTTCGGAGCTGGGGACCGAACCCAGGGCCTTGCGCTTCCTAGGTGAGCGCTCTACCACTAAGCTAAATCCCCAGGCCCCCCCCCTTTTTTTTTTACTGTCAATCAATGCTCTTAAACTCTGAGCATTTTCTTTTTCAGTGCATGCATGTGTAGGGGGGAGAGAGAGAGAGAGAGAGAGAGAGAGAGAGAGAGAGAGAGAGAGAGGCTGTTGGTACATGTGCATGTATGTGAAAGGCCAAAGGTCAACCACCTCTGTGTTGTTCCTCAGACACTGTCCACCTTGCTTTATGTCTTGTTTGTTTTTAACACAGGGTCTTTCACTGACCTGAAGGTCATCAGCTAGTAGCAGCTGGCCAGAGTGCCCAGAGTCTACCTGTCTCTGCCTCCCAGTACTGAGGTCACAAGGGCCTGCTACCACTTCCAGCTTTAAAAACAAAACAAAAAGAACAACAACAATAATAACAAAAATCATGGTTTCTAGGTGTTGAACTCAGGTCCCTACACTTAAATACAAGCACTTTACCAACTGATGTGACAGGCCCTCATACATTACCACACCGGACACTATGTTGGAGACACCATTCTGACTTAGAACCCAGACCATCAGCCCCAACTCCTGCCAAAACAGGAATAAAGACCCAATCCATCAAGGACCTGATCCATAATTCCAGGATCCAGGAAAGTCAATAAACATACTAACCTTGCCTTTTGGCTTTTGAAGTGTTGCCTCTCTCCATTTTGCTAACTGAAGTGTGTCAACCAGAGTGTGGCTAAAAGAAAAACCATGGTGAGGTTCCAGGTTGCATGATTTGAGCAAGTTCCCCATGCAGCTGCTGGCCAGCAATATAGACTTTCTGTTCAGCTTTAAAAATGTCTATGTGTGTTCTCTGGTAAAGTTAGCTTGCAACGGAGCTGTCTTCCCAACCCTCTGAACATTTTCAAACACTAGTTCACTTGCATTATCTTTGTCTGGGCTTCAAAACACCAAATCTTAGTAATCAAAATGTGTCCCAGTAGTTATTCTGCAAGGTTGTAATCCTGGAGGCTGAAACTGACAGACACACACCTACCCAGCGTCTGCTTCCCATGACAAAGACTGAGTAACAGCATCCACCACTTGAAACCAGCATCCCACATTACATAGGAGTGGGGGGAGTCCAGAGACAGCTCAACCAGCAGAACTGCATTCCCGCAACAGATGCTCTTGGCTCTGTTACTTACATGTGCACACATGCAGATCAGCTACTCCTACACACAATCCTTCTAGTCCCCAACTGATGCTGTGGATCTTACAAGCTTCACTCCCCTAGTATGTTCAAGTCTTCTCTCTACCTCACCTACATGAGTTCGGCTTCTTGGTAGCATCATTCAGTACTCCCCTCCCCTCCTTATCACAATTCTACCTTCTGAGAGCCAGCAAGAGACAATTGCTGCCACCTGTCTCCTCCCAGCTCTTCCATGGTATCTCATTTTGTTGTTATTTTTTAATTAAACACACGGTGAACCCATTTCTCATCAAAAGAAACAGTAATGTCAACACTGCTACCTCTTACCTACTTGTTCAACCCTAACTCGTCTGTCTGCTTCTTCTAAAGCTTAGCATGACCCCAACTGGGTGCTCAGTCCATTTTCTCAATAGCCTTCAGTATTGGTGAGCAATGGTTCAGTATCATGAGCTTTACAGAACTATCACTTTGCTCTCTGTGGTCTTCTGTGCATAGTATTTTTCCACTCAGCCTTAGGTTTCAAAGATCCAGGCAGATGTTTGTTAGGTGCCTGTAGATCATTATTTTCCCTGTGAGTATAATATTTCATCTAGGATTTGTTCAGTCTCTTATCAGTAGACATTAGGGTAGGTCCAATGTTTTAGTTGTTATAAGCGTTCTCCTACCCCACACAAACAAACGCTCTCAAAAGTAGATACCTCATAGTGGGAGTTGCTGACATGTGGGGGAGGGAGACGGACAGAGAGAGAGAGAGAGAGAGAGAGAGAGAGAGAGAGAGAGAGAGAGAGAGAGAGACTCTGTGTGTGTGCAGCTTTGCAAGACAATATTAATTCTTTCCCTATTGTTTTTTCTCATACTGAACATACAAGCCTTCCTTGATTCTCCATCTCTCTGTGGCACTTGGTCTTCAAAGTCAAGTGGGTGGGATTTAGAATCAACCTAGAAACACCCCTCTAGCATGTCTGTGAGGGCATTTCCTAAGAGGATTAATCCAGGGGGAAAACCAGGGAGTACAGATATAAAGAGTTCTGAGGAAAATCAGTGTTGCCTCCTGCCTTTCCTTCTTCTAAGGCTCACCCTCCACTAACATCAAGCTCCAGCTTCTTCAGCCTTCTAGCATGGACATACCAGCATCTCTAACATGGGCCAGCATCTCTAACATGGACCATGCCAGCCTCTCTCTAAGGATCTTCTTGGCCTTCAGTGAGAGACTAGGATTATCAGAGCTTCCAGCTTCATAGTCTGAGCTGCTACTTGGCTCTCAGCCTCTCCAGCATGCAGATGGCCATTGTTAGGTTATTCAACCCTGTCCTGTAAGCCAGTCTAATAAATCTCCCTTTATAGTATATATCTATTCTATTGGTTGGTTGCGTTCATCTGGAGCAATGGCTATCAACTTGTGGGTCACAATCCCTTTGGGTGTTGCATATCAGATATCCTGGATATCAGATATTTACATTATGATTCGTAACAGTAGCAAAATTGCAGTTACAAAGTAGCAACAATATATTTTTATGGTTAGGGGTCACCACAACATTGGAAACTGTATTAAAGGATCACAGTCAGATATTTGATTTTTTAAAATATGGATGTTTTGCATGCACATATGCCTGTGCTCCACACATGTGTCTGGTGCCTGAGGTCAGAGAGGGCATCAGACCACAAGGAACTGGAATTGCAGATGGTTGTGAGTCACTGTGTGGGTGCGGGGAAATAAAGCCAAGACCTCTCGAGAACAAGCCATTGCTCCAGCCCTTAGTTAGCGTTGACTTGGCTCAACCAAGCAAACATAAAACAATACGCCACTGTGGGTTTAATCTGCATTTTCCTGGTGAGAGATGCGGTCGAGCAACTGTCTGTGCTAATTGTCTATCCCAGCTTACTCTCCTCAAACACGTCTACTCATGACTCTTGACTGATTACCCAATTGCTTCATCTCTACCGATTGCTGCCGTTTGTCTAGACTCTGTAGACGAACAGCTGTCATGTAGGTTGCAAAATCTCTTGTTGTTTGTTTGTTTTGTTTATTTTTAAGAAGTTCTAAGAGTCTTGGTATTCTGCAACTTGCCAACTTGTGTTGTGCTTTAAACTACCCGGTAGTGTCTATTTTCTTCTTTAAACTATTAGTTGTAGCTTTTACGTTTAACCCATGTGTGAATGACTTTGTGGATGATGTGCAGTAAGGATCGTATCTCATTTCCCTGATGCAGTTAATCAACATTTCCAGCACATTTTTATTGGCCATTCCATTCCAGTACAATTGGTATTGGGTCCTCCAGTACATTGACAGCTGGGTCTGCTCCTGGGTTTCTATTTGATTTCACTCATTTTTGTTACATGGACAGTACTATACTATTTCAACGATCTATTTGCAGCTTTATAATCTGACCTCACATTTCTTAGAACATGGACCCCCCCCCCCAACCAGCCTCATATAAGTTATTTGGCTATTTCCACAATTTGTTGTCCAGGAGGGCAAAGCAAGAGGAAGAAGAACATGAAAGGGGTGTGTGGTACTTTGCCTTGGCTACTTTCCCTGTTGCTGTGATAAAACACTCTTAACAAAAGCAACTTCAGCGAGAAAGAGTTTACTCTGGCTTGAAGTTCAAGGATACACAGTCCATCATGACAGGAACTCATGGTGGCAGCAGGAGCTTCAGGTATCTGGTCACATTGCCTCTGCAGTCAAGTTTAGAAAGGTGATGTTTACTCTTTGTATACTGCACAAGATTCCAGTGCAGGGAATGGTGCCACTGACAATGGGAAGGGAGCTCTTCCACCTCGGTTAAGTTCATCGAGATTTTCCACCCCAGACATGGGCCTAGAGGCCCATCACCCAGATGATTCTAAATCTCATCAAGATGACGGTTGAGCTTAACCAGCACACAGCCAACTTCTATGCCCCGGGCCCTGTGCTCAGTGTCTAAGGCATTAGCATCTCATTTAAACCACTGCTGCTCCGAAGAGTTCTGTCTTTTCCTTTTGCCCTATGTTTGTTTTATAAATAAGAAAACTGGAAGCCAGGCAGTGGTGGTCCACATCTTTAATCCCAACACTTGGGAGGCAGAGGCAGGCAAATATCTGAGTGTGACTCAAGCCTGGTCTGCAGAGTAAGTTCGAGGACAGCCAGGGCTACACAGAGAAACCCTGTTTAGGGAGAGAAAAGAAAAAAGGAAGAAAGGAAGGAAGGAAGGAAGGAAGGATGGAAGGAAGGAAGGAAGGGAGGGAGGAAGGAAGGGAGGAAGGAAGGAAGGGAGGGAGGGAGGGAGGGAGGGAGGGAGGAAGGAAGAAGGGAGGAAGGAAGGGAGGGAGGGAGGAAGGAAGGGAGGAAGGGAGGGAGGGAGGAAGGGAGGGAGGGAGGAAGGGAGGGAGGGAGGGAGGGAGGGAGGAAGGAAGGAAGGAAGGGAAGAAGGAAGGAAGGAAGGAAGATAACTAGAGCTTTGAATGGTTAATGACTGGACAGATTCACACATCAAGTATGTAGAGATTTAAACCCTAACTCAGTAGCAGACTCCCCAAGCCCATACTCTTATGCTTTCATTCAGGAATTGTGTCAAAGCCATCACTTTCTGTGCCACTGAATTTGCTTAGCCCCCTTAGCTCGGAAACTACATCTGAGTACCTGAGGCTAGGTTTTCTGCTTGGGAGTTTGATGCTGATCTGCCTGGGCCATGTAAATCCCTCCTAGTTACACCATCTCTCCGCCAGAATGTGCGGCCAGCCTGGCTAACTAGCCTTTATTGGACATTTTTCTCTAATTGTTCAACCTGGATTGTGGTAGGGGAGGGGTGTGGGGCTAAAGTGGAAGCATTCCAGACAAGACTCGACATCCTGTCTACAGCTTTTGCCCAGCAACTCAAGAAAATGCCTGCAATGGAAGCTGAGCTGTCCCTTTCAGATGAGAATAACTGTAAGGCCTTGCACATAATAAACCTCACAAGGCTGGTGGATTCGCTAGCTTTAATTATATGGCTGAGGTCAAATATATTTTATGGACAAAAGCAATGATAGGCGGAGTTTTCATACAAAAGATTTCAGCTCATTTGAGTTCTAACAATTTTTAACTTTAATATTTTTTTACAGCCACAATTGTGAAGGTCAGCTCTAATTCCACAACCTATTAAGAGCTGCCAAACCAGAGGCTGCAGCTTGGAGCTAGCAGAGCAGGGGTGGTGGTGGGGGGAATGATGCACAGGGATGAGGCTGAAAGCTGGACAAGAAAAGCTCCAGGGTCCTAGTGTAGCTCACCATGAATCCTTCAAGGACCCACAGTCATTGGTTAGCACTGGTCTCATTTCTTGGCCAGCTTTAGAGGAGATGTGAACTTGTACTTTTAAGTACATTGGAATGGTTTCCTATTCAGTAGGCATCTACTGTCCCTGTTCCCTATGCCAGCTGCCCATAGTATCTGTGACTTTATTCTTAACAATGTCATAAGACTCATTGTTACATATTAAAACACCAGTTGAAGACAGAAAAGCCCATCTGAAGTGTCCAGACAAGGTATTTGGACCTTTCTTCAGGGTTCTCTACAGAAACAGAACTGATAGAATGCATCTATATATACAGAGTTTTATTAGAGTGGCTTATAGGCTGTGGTCCAGCTAGTCCAACAATGGCTGTCTACCAACAGAATATCCAAGAATCCAGTAGGTGTTCAGTCCACCAAGCTAGATGTCTCAGCTGGTCTTCAATATATTCCAGAATCCTGAAGAAGTAGGTTCCAATGCCAGTGAAGGAACATACTTGCCAGTGAGAGTGAGGATGAGCAGGCGAAAGAGAAAGCTTCCTTCTTCTGTGTCCTTTACATAGGCTGCCACCAGTAGGTATAGCACAGGATAAAGGTGGATCTTCCCATTTGCCTTAGGGGTTTATTGTTGTGAAGAGATACCATGACCATGACAACTCTTAAAAAGAGACAGCATTTAATTAGTGCTGGTTTGTGGTTTTAAAGGTTTAATTCACTATCATCATGGCATTTGCAGGGACTCGGTTTCCCCTTTAGAGCCACTGTGGCAATTCTAAAATAAAAATATGCTCACCTCTTTTTTGCTGCCAAGAGATCCTCATAGCCTTGGGGCCAAGTCCAGTCTCCTCACTTAGGCACCCATGCACCCAGGACACTCCAGGGTCTCTGTTTCCATACCTAGATGTCCCTCCCCTTGATGCCCCAGACCTCATCTTGGAATATACATCCAGCTGCTGCTGATAGGAAAGCATTAAGTGTCCTACCAGTCTATCTAATTGACACTATTACATACTCTTTACAGTCTACTTCCATCTCAACATCCCCCAAAAAATGCAGTTACAGATAGAGTCAAGGTCAACAGAAGCTAGGTAACTTTCCACTACTTACAACCCAAGATCAAGCCAGTATATCAGGATAGTAGGGTGCCAGTTTGGCACAAATTGAGCCCCACTACTCCCCTGAGATGGGGAAGACATCTTCTCCAAACTCTCTTTTAGCTTCTGAGATGTGTTATACTCTGGCTGACTTTCCAAAGCAGATCTCAAAGCAAGGCTTGCCTTCTCTTGTCTTTGCATTCCTAGCTCCTAGACAACAGCTAGCCAATCAGAGGTGCTCAGTTAATATATGCAAAACGAATAAATAAATAATCAGTGGAGGTAATTATTGGTAAATGTAGCAGCCATAAAAGAACCCCATGATTCTGCAGAAACACACATTGTACAATTGTTCTAAAAGGTCCCATCTGCACAGTGAATAATAGTCTCTTGGTGATCCTGTGGTGGCTGATGTATTAGAGGAACAACCCTTAGCAAGGTTTGGTTCCTAACTAGTTCCCCTCACTATTCTAATGTTTCTTTGGTGCTCTTAGTCATGTAATTGGGACCTAATTTTGAGACTTCTATTAAATGTATTAGAAAAATTAATCCACGGTCCAAATCAATGAGTTTTGCTGCACATGGACATAAATTATATTTATCCAGATGTTTAGCAGGTCCATGGCAAACCATTTAAACATAAAACAGATAAGTTCCTTACATCTAATTTTCAGTTTCCTAAGAATCAGCCCTCAGCAGATGGCTGGGCAAATGAATGCTAGGAAAAAAATTAAAGGCTGTCTGTATCTTTCAAATTGACATGGTGAGCAGTTGGGTTCTGCTGAAACTAAGAATGACCACAAAATGTAATTATGATTGTAATGAGAGTGGGTTAAGCTTAAACTATTTCTCATTTTCATTGCAGTCACTGCCACAAGATGGAGTGGAGATTAATGCCAGGCCATTTCCTGTCCTTGTTATATTCTTTGTCATTAGAATTAAACATCATCATTTGAGCATCTCATGTATACTAAGAAGGATGGCCAGGGAGGAGTGGCCGGAACACCAGGCAAGATCTCCATGCTCCACTGACTCCTCTTAGGTGGCAAGCATGAAGGAAATCTGACCCAGAGCTCCAAAGTTTAAGCTCAACTATGACAGAAACATAGCAAGGAACAAGAAGGAAACAAAGCAGACAGATGCTGGACAGAAGGAACAGAGACACAGCTATGAACCTGGTCAATTCTTGAGGGGCTTAGGGGTTGTGACAAGTGGCAAATGGTGCCCATCAATCTAGTTACCACGCAGGATGATTTGAGGACAGGATAAAGAGAAGGGAAGTGAGAATGCTCAAGAAAATAAGAGGCATTCTGTGGTCCAGTGAGGTGCATAATGGGACCACAAGTGGTATATTGGTTCTCTCATCACTGAGACCAAAGGCCTGGCGAAGGGCAACTTAATTAAGGAAGAATTTATTTTGATTCTTGATATGAAGGAAAACTCATCATGGTAGGAATGTATAGTGGTGAGCGTAGGTAAAGGCTGTGGTGGCTGAATCATGAAGCTGTTTGCCAATGTCTCGGTGGGCCAGAAAGAAGAGAGAGTATCCAGCGCTTGCCCAGTTTCTCTCTTACTTTTTATTCAGCCTAGGGTCTTAGCCCATGAGATAGCCCCACCCTCACTCAGAAACACCCTCTCTAGGTATGGCTCCCAGGTGATTCTAAATCCAGTCAGGGTGACAACAAATACTACAGCCATACCTGGGAAGGCCACAGAGGTGGGAGAGTTGAGACCAACAAATCTGATAGAGGCATGAAGCTTATGCACAGGACCAGATAGCACTTTCTTAACCCAGTGAATCAGAAGGAACATTGTATGGACTTGAGAGACCCAGCTGAATCCTTTTCTCTCTTCTGGTAACACCACCTGTGCTGTGACATCTTTATCTGCTTCCCTGTCTGTTCTCCAGTTCTCATAGAACCATCACTTAGAGAAGCTGAGCTGGCACTTACCAAATGTTTGCTAGGTAACTAGTACTTCACCATCACTTGAAGGTGTTACCAGCTGTTGTAAAATCATAACTTGTCCACTCAGCCTTAGTTAAAAGACCAAGGATGCAATTAACACTTGTGGCTTACGGAAGCCAGATCTGATTTACTGTGTTGGCTACCACAGCATCTTCCTGCCGAAAGTTGAGGGACAGCATTCACAGCTGGGATATTTGTAGACCGAGACACTGGAAGTGGGATTCAGAAGAGAACTGGGTGTATTTAAGCACAGCCAAGAAAGATGAGCTACTAAACTCAATTTGTTTTTCCTTGATAATTGGTTAGCAAGTGTCTTAGTTAGGGTTTTACTACTGTGAACAGACACCATGACCAAGGCGACTCTTATAAGGACAACATTTAATTGAGGCTGGCTTACAGGTTCAGAAGTTCAGTCCATAATCATCAAGGCAGGAGCATAGCAGCATCCAGGCTGATGTGGTGCAGGCAGAGCTGAGAGGTCTACATCTTTGTCTGAAGGCTGCTACTGGAAGACGGAATCCTAGGCAGCTAGGCTAAGGGTCTTAAAGCCCATGCCCACAGTGACACACCTACTCCAACAAGGCCACACCTACAAACAGTGCCACTCCTTGGGTCAAGCATACTCAAACCATGACCACAAAGTTGAGCACCATTCCTGAGCACGAGGCAATCTGTATACAAACCCAAGTTTGTAGTCATCCAGTAGATGGGCTGGGGTGTGGCTGAGACATAGAAGTTATTCCTTTATTCTGGGCTCCAGATATTTATCAAATATATGCTATGTCAATAGTTTCTCCCATTCTGTGGTTTGGGATTTTGTTCATTGTTTCTGAGATAGGGACTCCTGTAGCTCAGGCTGCTCTCCAACTTCTACGGAGGCAAGAATGAGTTTGAACTTCTGTTCTTTTTGCCTCTGCCTCCTGAGTGCTGGGATTACAAGTGTGCATGGCCACCACCCTGACCGAGGTTTATACAGAACTGTGGATGAAACCCCGGGGTTCATGCATCTCCAGCTTCCAACGTTTCCACTTTTTTTTTTAAGAGCAATACCACAAAGGCGTTGTGATCCAGATGGAGCCCGGTTATTTTGTCTTTGGTTGTTAGTTTCAGTTTTTTATCTAATATGTCATTGCTTAATCCATGTTCACAAGAATTTATAGTGTTCTCCCAAGAGCCATATAGTCTCTGCTCTTTGAATTAGATCCTTTTTAGGTTAATTCTGTCTATGGTGTAAGGTGGAGCGCCTTTGCTCTCTGGTTAAATAATCAGTTTTCCCAGCAGCATTTGTTGAGAAGATTGACCATGTCTCTGCTGAATAGTTGGGCAGCTGTTGTCAAAAGTCATTTGACCATAAATGCATGAGTCCTACTTCTGTACTTCTATTTTTTTTACTTTTTATTGATTCTTTGTGCGTATCACATCATGCACCCCAGCCCCACTCATCTCCCCATCCCTTCATATCCTCCCTCTGCCCTGCAAACTCCCCTGCAAAAGAAAACAAAAATAAATATATTTTAAATTTTTCTAATTAAAAAAATAATAAAACAAACCAAAAAGATCATTTCACTGTAGAAGCTGTGGTCTGTCACAATAAACCACCTCTGGCCATGTCAAACCAGACCAATGAATCATTGCAATGAACATTTGCAAGAAAAGCTGTCTGTGCTTCCAACTCCATTCTGTAAGTCTATATCTGACCTGTGTTAACATTCTGCAGTTTGACTGCCATTATGTAGAGTGTTTTGAAGTTAGGAGATGTGAGTCCTCCAACTTTGATATCATTTTACAAAGTTGTTGTGGTTCTTTTGAAAAGAGCCAGATGGAGTTGTGATGAAGATTGTTTTGACTTTAAAGATGAACTTAAAGTGGCTTGTAATCTTACCAGTACCAAATCCTCTAACCCCAAACACCTAGCCTCTAGGTTTTCTTAGGTCTACTTCTATTTCTACTCAATATTTTCTAGTTTTCAGTGTACTAGTCTTACAATTCTTTCGTTAAATGTTCACCTTAAATAGTTCCCCTCTGTGAGGAAACCCTACTAATTAAGGTCACAGTCTACCGTGACCAGATAGCTTCTCTGAGCTTAGAGCAAAATGGGGGACTCCCTTTATCAACAGGGTCTCACCTTCTCTGACCTTGTCCACATCCCCCCATACACACACACACACACACACACACACACACACACACACACACACACACACACCCCTTCTACCTGGGGAAGGTCAAATAGTCCTTAGCAGACCTACAAGTTCAACTTTTCTTTCCTATTAGAACACGCCCAGCAAGCAGCTGAGGTTTCTGGAATGCCTCTCCATACAAATGAGACGTTCACAATACTTCTTTAAACTCCAGCCAATGATTCCATTCAGCATCCTTTCCCACTCTCTACAGTTCATATATAGCCCTTTCCCACCCCGAATAAGGTTTACACGTACAAACTCACCCCAAATAAAGGTATGTGCACAAGCTAAGATTGTCAGAGAGCTGTTTCACTGAAGATCACTGGAGAAGGCCTTCCTCTGAATGAGCTATAAGGAGGCCTTCTCCCCTCTACACCCCACCTCCTTTCCAGACTCCACCTGTCCTTCCAGCCCAGTGTGCAGCAGTCTCTCAGCACCCTGAGGGGGAGGAAACAGAGGATTTAGAACCACAGCTCATCCTGGTCCCCGACATGCATACCATACTCCTCTTTAAGGCGATTGTGAGAGAGATCGTTTTTTCTGTCCCAAGGCTCTGGGTGGATTCCCATGCATTGCTCTGAAACTCTGCAGACTTTAATCATCATTGTTAGCTCCAGTGCTCAGGGGCAGGGAGACCCTGACTTTATAGACTCTTCTGCTCCCTTGGAATTTGGGTCCCTTTTGCATCTATTTCTTACCTAATTGTTCTCACTGCATGAACTTAAAATGTGTCCCCTCTGACTGAACCCTGGGTCCGTGGAACAGAGGCCTGTTCATATGTATCTCATCAGTCTAGCTACCTGATCTACAAAATGTCTCCTGGACATTTAGTGAATGCAAGGACATGGGACTAAGAACTTTACTTTAAAAACTATGAACTTTCAAAGAAAAAAATTAGAACTAGATCACCAAACATCGCACACATTTTTAAAATTTAGTTACCATACCATGTTGTACATACTTAAGGATATGATTATTTGGTGCGTGGATAAATATATCATGGTAAAACTTATATAATTAGTATTTCCATCTCCTCAAATATTTATCGAGTCTGTTCTGCTTTTTATAGAGATAGTCTCCGTTTGTAGTTCAGACTAGCCTTGAACTCATTATCCTCCTGCCTCGCTTTCCAAGTTCTGGGATTGCAGAAGTAAACACTGTGCCCACAGATTTAGCTTTTCTACGTGTTGGTGGCCTTGGCACTCTGTCTCCCACTTAAATTGAAATATATTCTAAATCTTTCTCAACTACAACAGCCATACTGTGCAACAGGACTCTAGAACTTAGGTTTCTCTACCAAACTCCTACCTGATATCTGAGCTCCCCAGTTCCTCTCTTCTAGGAGACTGGACTTTTTTTTTAGCTCCTACAAATGAGTGAGAACACGCGATATTGAGAACCTGTGATAGTTGTCTCTCTAAACCTGGGATATTTCATACATTTCTTTTAAATGTGAGGAAACAGGAAATACTAAAGATGACTATGAAGTATCATTGCCCCATTGTTGGTGCTAATCCTAGCTGATAGGAAGCACCACATGTCATAAAGACACAAAAGAAGTGAAGTAGCAAGAGAAACAGACTGGCAACTTCGAGTGCAGCCCCTCTGCCGGGCAGCTGGGCCACTTCTTCAAGCCAGAGCAATATGGGAGAACAAAATTCTATGTGAGACTCTTCCACAAGAAGATATTTAATGAAGACTCGTGAGCAGTTGTATTAAAAGCTCATAGCTTTTAATGCTATTTGCTTTAAAAGCTCATAGCTAGGGCCTGGAGAGATGGCTTTGCAATATAGAGAACTTGCTTTCACAGAGGACCTGGTTCCAGCTCTTAGCTCCAAGCTCCTACATGGCTGTTCACAACCATCTGTAACTCCAGTTGCAGGGGATTCAACTCCCTCCTAACGTCTGTGTACACCAGACATACATGTGTTACACATATATGCATGCAGACAAAACACTCATATGTGTGAACTAAAATAAATAAATCTAAAACATCAATATAAATTCAAGAGCTAGGGAGATTTACTCGGTCTAGTCACTATAGTGTCTAAGGAGGATTATAATTCTGGTGACATTCCAAATGACACTTAAGTGGTTCTTATATTCACTTTTCCCTTCCTATTTTAAGAGAAGGATAAATGAAGAAGAAAATATTTACATAAACATTAGAAAAACATCTAGGGGCTGGGGAGGTGGCTCAGCTGGTAAAGTGCTGGCTGTGCAAGCTGGTGGACCTGAGCTTGGGTCCCTACCACACATGTTAAAAAAGCCAGGCTCAGCAGCATATGCCTGACATTCCAGGGATGAAGGCCAGAGACAGCAGTCAGGGGGTTGCTAGCCAGATCATGTAGTTAATTGGTGACCTCCAGGTTTGATGTGAAACCCTGTCTTAAAAATTGAGTGGAGAATGATTGAAAAAATGCCTGACATTGACCTCTGGCTTCTGCTATTCCCATATAGGCATATAGCATACATATATATACATATACACACATTATATAAAACACACACACACACACACACACACACACACACAAAATATCCCTGACTTCCTATCCGCTGTGACCAACCCCTTCCAAAGAGACCTCTTCCTATTGGAGGATGGCACTTCTGGACCCACTGGGCACAAGATGAGTAAATGAGAGCCAGGAAGAATAGGCAGGATCACTTCCCCTCTGGAGCTTGAAGCTGAAGTTCCATCTCTTATCCCAGAACGAACTGTTGTTCTTCCATTCTTGATCCCTATAGGTGAAGCCAGTTCATACTGGATATGGAATGTGAGCTAGTGGGGAAAAGCATGGTGCCTGGGGACCACTGAGATCTGGGGGGGGGTGGTCTCTGATGACAACACAGTGCAGCTTAAGCTGACTAGTATAACAAGCAATATGAGACAATATATTGAAAAGGCCCATAACCTGTAGAAGTTCATATTTAAGAATATAGAGATGAAATGTCTACAATAGACAAATTTTCAAGATGGCCCCAAGAGTCACCTCACTGATTGGATAACCTTTATAATCATCTCCCCCCTTGAATAGAAGCAAGACCTAAGGAATTAGATGGCATAGTGGCTCCATGGTAGATGTGACACAACCTGGAATCACCCGAGAAGAGAATCTCAGGGAGGGATTACCTATGTTGGGTTGGCCTGTGGGTTTGTCAACGGAGGATTGTGTCAATGGATGTGGAAAGACCCAGTTCAATACAGGCAGCAACTGTTCCCTTGACGGGGAGACTTTAACCATGTCAAAGTAGATAAATCGAGCTGAACACAAGAAGGCAAGTAAGTAAGCACACATGTGCTCACTGCTCTCTGCTCTTGAGAGTGGAGGCGATGTGACCAGTTCTGTGGTGTCCCTGCTTTAACTTCCCCACAATGGACTATGCCCTGGGAGTAGAAGCTGAAACAAACCCTTTTCTCCCCTAAGTTGCATCTGTCAGGATAATCTATCCCAGCAACAGAAATGACATAACAGTCACTTATCAATTGACTATAAGTCAATCAAAAGACAGTATTCTAAATGCACCTCACCTATTCAAGTAAATGCTAGAAGAAGGTGAAAGGCCAGGGGCTCTCTTGCAGACCTCTGAGGACAAGCAAGCAGCCATGGTAGGTAGACTGCCTATTCAGAGGGGTAACCATAGATGCCATGGTCTCAGCCTCTCAGCCCCCCTGGGACCACATCCTGGTAATAACTCATGAACTCGGAACAGTCAGAGCTGGTGACAGCCTAGCTTGCCAACATCCTGATGACATCTTTGTGGCCCTTCACAGAGCATCCCAGCTAAGTCATAGCTATGCTTCTACACCATGAACCCCGTGACATAACAACTGTGAGCAGCTTAAGTAGCTCAATCATGGCAATCAGTTGTGCTGGGTAGACTCAACATCCGTGATTTCTCTTCACAATAACTTAAAAATGGCCCAGGAGACAGACCAGGCAAATGTGACCTATCTTAATTGCTTAAATCTGAGTGACAGGCATATGAGAGTACATTGTAATATCCTGTTCATTCTGAAAATTTTAAATTTTTCATAATGAAAAGGTATTTAAAGATGTGTCATGAGTTGATTTCTCTTAGGTCAGCACTGGTAATTCCATCCGCTTCTAGCCTTCTAGCAACTAACATGGTGCCTGGCATTAGTACATACTCCAAATATCATTGCTGGGTCAATTCACTGGCCTAGTGAACAGGATGGGGCGTCAATCTGATTATTAACAGTTGGCTCACTGCAGTTTATTATAAACTCTAAAAATCACTTTACAGGTGCAAAAACTGAGGCCAAGAGCCTCTGGCTCGCGGTCATTCAGCGAGCTGCAGGTAAGTCTGGGATTTCCATCTTCTGAGTCCCGGCTCAACATTCACTGGCCTGGCTTTGGAGCATGTCTGCCATCCAGCTTCTCCATGGGTTTTAAATAGCACTGTTTCATTCCGGTTTATCAGGAGAATTTACGCACATGGCCCCAGTCATATTGAGACATCCGTTAGGAAATCCAGGCAGGCAGGTTAAATGTTAATTTCCTTTCTACTGTACCATTTTCTAACCTCCTTCCATGAATCAACGTGAGTAAAAGGTTCTTCACTTGCTGACATAAAACAAATTGAACAAATTACGTTACTTAACTGAGGAAGAACCAGTCACGCCACGGATTCTGGCCCAGCCTCTGCTGAGCTTTCTCTTTATTAACATTCATTTGCAAATGAGTTTGCATTTCTAATGCACCACTGCATTGATCTCATTAGCATATCTAACTGCAACCCATCCCTGCGCCTGTTCCTAGGCGCTCTGGGAACCTGTGGGGCACAGTGCTCTGAGGTAACATAGCACAACCTCCCAGGTCATGAATCACAATCAAAGCCAGACCATGAATCAGAGCTGTAGGTAGAAACCATTTCTAACGATGACATCAGTAACTTCAGAGCTCTTGAGGGAGAGAGGGGAGGATCATAACAGAGTGAGTGGAAGGCAGGGAGGACCCATTCCTTGAGCCCTTCATTCCTCAGCTTTTGTTTCAAACCAGAGAAGCCTGGACCTGTTCTCCAGTATCTCCCATAAGGTCGCTGGGGTCTTCCTGTCACAGGTATAACCAATGTTCCCACAGAGTTCCCTTCACAGCTGCCCTAGAATATCAGCTTACATGTGTCTGAAGGATGTGGAGTCAGAAGCAGGACATCCTCAAGGTGCCCCGAAAGCACCATGACAGAAGCCGAAATGGCCCCAGATAATGAGAGCTTAAAATTCCCCATCTTTGAAGTCTAGTCAGAATGTAAACTAGCCCATAGATTCTGTGCTTAAACACTTGCTCCTTAGTTGGTTGTGGAGGCTGTAGAAACATCAGGATGTAGGGCTTAGCTGTCAGTGTAGACCACTGGGGGGCTTTGACAAGGATACTCTGTGTAAGTCAAAGCCTTTTGCCCCCTAGTCCAAGGATATATGAGACATCCTATCTTCACACTCCGACCACCGTGAACTTTACCATGCCTTCCCCACCATAAAATAAACTGAACACATCCTGATACTTAACTGAGAAAGAATCAATCACACCACTGATTCTCACCCATTTATTAACATTCATTTGCAAATGAGTTTGCATTTCTAATGCACCAAGTAACAAAAGTCCAAATATGCGTTTATCATGGCAACTAGAAAAACTAATGTCTTAATAACTATTCTATTGCTATGAAGAGGCACCATGACCAAGGCAACTTATAAAAAAAAATACATTTAATTGAGGACTTGCTTACAATTTCAGAGGGCGAGTCCATAACAATCATGGTATGGGAAGTATGAGCAGACAGGCAGACATGGTTGTGGAGCAATAGCTGAGAGCTTACATCAAATCTTCAAATAAAAGTCAGAGAGAGATGGGGAGAGGGAGAGGGAGAGGGAGAGGGAGAGGGAGAGGGAAAGTCCATATCCAGTGACTCCAACAAGACCACACCTCCTCATCCTTCCCAAACACTTCCACCAACCGGGGACTAAACATTCACATATCTGAGCCTATGGAAGCCATTCTCATTCAAAGCACCACAGTGTGTAACTTCAGATCTTTACTTGCCTCTCTGAATGTCTGCCTTCCCAAAGATGACCCTCACTCAGACATCCTTGGATTTAATAAGATCATCATAGGAAGTTACACTAAAAGGATGCCCGAGGAGAGAGCTCTGTCAGTAAAAGGCTTTCAACACAAGCATAGAAACCTGAGTTTTGTCGCCAAGACCCATAGAAAAAAGCTGAGTGGGAGAGTGGGCACCTGTGGCCCCAGTGCATGAAAAGTAGAAACAAGAGGATCCCCTGGAACTCCCTCGCCAGCCAGGTTTGACGGATCAGCGAGCTTCCAGTGTGGTGAGCGATCCTGTCTCAAAAACAAAGATGGGAAGCAATGGGGGAGGACACCCAACATTGACCTCTCAACTCCACACAAATGCAGACATATGCACACACACTAAATTGATTAATTGAAACAAAACCACACAGACAACAAGCATAATCTGGTGTCAAGCCCTAGGCCAGTGCTCTATGAGCAAGGCTGCCTACAGTGTGCATGTCGTTGATGCTGTGTCACACTTACAGCTCATGGAGCAAGTGACATAGTCATACACCAAGCCCAGGCTATGCCTCTCCAAAGTTCCTTGCATCTTTTTCTGTGAGATGAGGTCTCAGGAACCTCTTGTCATCAGAGCAATGGATTCTGCAGGGGAACCAGGGAGCTGACAAATGACACTGACAGCACCCATCACTAACTTACTCTCTCGGCCCTTTGCAGCTTCGCCTGACCCGAGGAACAATTGAAGGAGAAGAACTTTAAAAGAAAAAGGAAAAAAAAAGCACCACTTTAAATTTCAGACCAATTCAATTTGGGAATATCAGTCGTGAGGCGAAGCTGTTAGACAGGGTTTCTAAGTGACTCATCCTCTTCTCTGTCCATTTCAGGGGAAAATGAATGTTGCTGCTAACATTTGACATCAATCGCCCGATCACATGTTGTCCCATCATTACTCAGCACTGACACAAAGGGAGGAAAGAGACCTCTGCTCGAATGGCGCTCTCAGACAAGGAACCAATTCACAGTCCCTGGTAACGGCAGAACAGGGAACAAAATGAAATTTGGCTAAAGAAGCCAAGGTGAGTCATGGTGGGGAGGAGGTGGAGCCAGGAATCGCAGAACGGCTTTGTGTGCCACATTTAGTTTCTTAAATTCTATCTGCATATTTGGCTGTCCGGTGCCCTGGATCAGCCTGTCCTCGAAAAGTCAGCAGAAACGGCAAGGCATCCAGACCGCAGGATGACCCCGCCCTCAACTCTCTGATTGGGCACGCACTCACTCTATCTAGCCCCATGAGCAGTATCACGGCTACTGCTGATATAAGACACAAGAAAGCTAATCTTTGATTTTTAAGCCATGGCCACCCTCCAGGCCAGATGTGTGGGAGTGGAGAGCTGGAACCGCTGGAGTTCAAAGGTCCTTGGCAAGCCCCATGCTGGATAAAAGAGTAGGTCAGAAACTCCTGAGGTCCTCATGAGAGCTGAAAAGCTGACAGGTATTGTAGATTCTCGTTACCATCTCTCCTGCAGGCGGCTCAATTATGTGAGAACAAGGTCTATACCATGACCCAATTTCAAAATAGCATTATTGGTAGAACCAGGAGCGAGTAGGTAAATAGAGGGTGCTGCTAGCCATGGGAGCACTAAGCACCTCCTTCCTCTTCTGCTGTCTAAAGGACAGCATATAAATAGAGCTCCAGCACCCTCAGCAAACTCCTTTTTGGCTTCCATGTGGACCTCGGCTTCCAAATGCACATGTAAAGGACTAGGTAGCTGGAGGCAGTCCCTCCCACTCCTCCCTGGCATGCCACCTCAGGGACAGATAGACAGATCTTTAGTGAGGGAAGCATGCTCACAGCCAGCCTGGGAACCTTTCCTCTTTGTTCCCCTGTAAGGCACACGCAGACAGGAGAAACCTGTGGGCGTACTTTTTCCAGGGAAGTCCATCCTCCATAAGTTGCATTTTCTGTGGGGTGCAACTCCTGGAGCCCTGATACTGAGCACCAAGCAGTGAGAAGGAAAAGGTGGCTGCCAAATCTGCAGGCCAGTGACAGGAAATGTGACAGGTCTGGATGACAACCAAACATGTGTTGGACAAGAGAGTGGGCAGATCAAAGGGATAATGATGGTGGGGGTGCCAAATCTGAGGTCACGTGGTCGCATTTGTGGAGGAGTGGAAGGCAAGGCCAGCAGACTTCCCAGGAGCAGCCTGGGCCAGTGAGCTAAGTCCTGTCAGAAGAGGTGGCCAAGCCAATTACCCACACAGAGGCTGCTGAGGGCTCCCTGAGATCGCCGGTACTCATCAACGGAGACGTCCACACATGTAAATATTTATTTGGAGCCAATTTTGAAAGTGTATAAAGGACAAGAATTTAAATTACTCACAGGCATGAATGGAAATATGATGGAGTCCCTTAGGTAAAGAAAACTCTTGCCCTGATGAGTTCTTGTCAAAATATACATGGCCTCTTCTTCATCATTTAATTGTGTGGCTAATCCCCTCTCCGCCATAGAATATTGGCAAGGGTTGCTTATTTCCCTAAAAGCCTTAAATTCGAATGTGTACGTTTCTGTTTGCCTGCAATTAGCGTGATGTATCTATTCAGAATAACTACAACATCCCATCCTGGTAATGAAAAGTGATTAATTACCAATTACACCAAGTATCCAATTTCATGCAATTCACCACTGGGCTGTACCATTGAATTGCTAGTGTTCTAATTGCACACATTAAAAGTTCTAGGTAATTATTGTTGAAAGATCAGTAATATTAAAAATATTGGTTGCAGCTATTACTACATTTGCTCTCGGCGCAACCAAGATAGAAATGTCTGCCGGAGCTGCCAGCCACTTCACCGGGCTATTTCTCTGCCTGTTTTTGCAGCAACTGGTTTTATTTCCCTTTCTCGGAGATTATTACGACAAGTCTATTAAGAGCTCTGGCCTCCCCGTTCTATAAAGCTTTCATTAAGTGAAACAAGCTTTAAAAAAAAAAAATCTCACTGGTCCTCGCCTTTAGCCAAGTCTCGAGGTAATTATCTCGTTTACAGATAACTACGTACCTTCCATTTTTCAAAGCACAAAGAGAAAACTGGCACTAAATGACACTTTTTCATCCTCGTTAAATTCGCTCGAGAAATATCAAATTAGGAGTTTTCGGTACAAATGCCATCATGAACTCTGACAGCAGCTATCAACAACAGGGACATTTGAGGGAGACATCCTCACACCCAAAGCAGAAATTAAGGAAGAGCCCCAGGAGCTTCGGAAGGGGTTTCTTGGTTTTTGATTTCCGTCTCCCAACACCTGGGCTATACTTCCAAGTGACTGATTTATCCGTGTGTCGGGCACAGTCCAGAAAGCTGGAGACTCCATGCATACCAAGTGGCTCCGGGCAGCCCAGGGTGGCTGGTCACTGTGGCAAAGTGTTGCCGCTTACAAATAGTAAAGCTGGTCTATCCAAAGCCAGTCAAGGTAGACCAGAGAGATGCCTAAATGCCATTCAGTGCTCCCAACAATGAGCTAATTTAGAGATCAATACAAAGAAAAGGGATGGGGCAACTTCATGGAGACAGGGAATCCTGAATTCAGAAAGCACGGGCTGTTCTATGAAGAGAGCATCTAAGAGTGGATGCCTGGTCTTGGGGCCTCACGCTGGTCTTGGAGAGACTAGGAGTGTCTATTTCAGTCATTACGTTTCAGTCATTACACTTGGGGCCGTCATAGAAAGCCTGATTAAATAAAATATGACACATGGTGACATTGAAGACTTACTATAGGAAATTAAAACACTTAGAAAATTATTAAAATAATTTTTTAGCAGGAAACAAAATTACAGATTCTCCCAACGAGATAAAGTCATACTCAAGGAAGGCACAGAAAAAGCTAGCAAAGGTCGGTTCACTGGGGTTCAGATCAGCGAGCTCGCTGGCCAGCACCTTTGCCTACTGAACCATCTTGCGGGTCCATGAACTTGTATTTCTGCACCCCCTCCCCAGAAAAAAAATATTTTTGAAAAAAGTCTGCATCATCTGCAAACCCGAAGCGGTGTCTGGAACACAGAGAACCAAAGCTGTCACGCCAACAAATTTAAGCAGGAGAGACATCCGCCATCTAGAAAGACGGGTTCTGTGAGTGAGCTAGTCAATATTTTTCATCAACTTGACGCAAACTGAAGCCATCTGAGAAGAGAGAACCTCAACTGAGAAAATGAGAACCGGGAAAAAGCCTCCCTCAGATTGGCCTATAGACAAGTTTGTGAGGACATCTCAATAACTGATGGGAAAGGGCGTGGCCCACTGTGGGAGATTCCACCGCAGGGCAGGTGGACCCAGGTGATATAAGAAAGCAAACCAGGAGCACGACCCAATCAGCAGCATTTTTCACAGCCTCTACTTCAGGTACCTGCCTCCAGGTACCTGCCCTGACTGCCCTCGGAACTGTAAAATAAACCCTTTCCTCCCCCAAGTTGCTATTGGTCATGGCCTTTGTCACAGCAATAGAAAGTGAAGTAATACAGTGAGTCTCTAAGGACATCTTTAGAGTCAATAATCACAAAGGGCCTGGAAACTTCTATCGAGTGGCTAATTTTGCTGCCAGCCCTGCCCTCTCTCCCTTTCACACTGTACCAAAGGTGATCCTGTAGCGTCTAACTGTAGGAGACAAGTTGTGGGGAAGAGCAAAGCAGTCAATCTGAGGCCAGCCCTCAACACAGGCCCATGCCTCGGGCCAGCCATCGGGACTCTGGAGGTGGGGTGTTAACTGTCATCCTGAGCTCCCTGGAGCCTGTGTGGAGAGACATGTGGGTGCAGTTCTGTATTCACTAGGCACTTCTTTGTGTGTGCCACTTTCCTTTCATCGTGCTGTATACAGCAGGCCAACCTACTGTGAGGGAAAGCAGCCTATAAAACCTGCCTGATTGATATGGCCCATCACCATTTTTAGGGTCCGTTGCACAAACTATTTTGACAGTTGAGGCTCATAAATTAACAAGCAAGTCCAAAGTGACACAATGAAGAAGATGTTGTGGTCGCTCCAATTTAACTGCTGGGTTATTACTCAGGAACTCGGGGTGCAGAAGGCTGCCTCCCTCTTTTGTTCCTGCTTAGCAGGAAGATAAATGTCAGGAAGCAAGGACCCCGGGCACTCAATAACAAAAACCTTTTAGAGAGGGGAGCCTTGCACTAGTTAAGAGAAACCTGCTCCATTTTTCTAGGGGAAAATGGAAGCAACGTTTTCCAAAGGCAGGCATCAGCCTCCTATTGAGACGAGAGAGAACAACACTTCCAGTGGGCAGAGATGGAAAAAAGAGGGAGAGGAGAGAGATCAAAAGAGGGGGCAGGAAGGGAACAGGCTGGCAAGACAGTGAGGACAGAAGAACAAACGGACAAGGAATTTAAGAGTGTACTTGCCAAGGTGTTAGCAGGTCATGGTTCCAAATCTCCAATGAATTATTACAGGACGCCACAACACTGTGTTTTCTCAAACAGTGGCTGGAGTGTTTGAATCTCTGAAGAGAAAGAAACTCATATGTGAGCAGGAGGCTGAAATCCTAAAGGGATCAGTGTGTGTGTGTGTGTGTGTGTGTGTGTGTGTGTGTGTGTGTGTGTGTGTATGTGTGCATGTGTGTAGATAGATAGATAGATAGATAGATAGATAGATAGATAGATAGATAGATAGATAGGCCAATGTCACAGAACATACCCACCCAAGTGGACCTTTTACTCACAAGAAAAAGTAATGATGGGCAAAGAACAAGTGATCACTTAAGAGATGGCCCATCCCACAGGTCCAGTGAACCAAAGAACCGCTTAGGAGAGTCATGAGTTAGATCGGAACTCGAATTTCAGACTTGAGTAAAAAGCACACACACCACATTCTCTCCCATTCCCCTTATGAAAGTAATTCCCTGAGAAAAAAAATTCAGTGAATTGAACGGCCCAGGTACAAATGACACCCTCTCCACCAAGTAGGCAGCACCCGCATTTCAGTCACAGCAACTTTTAAATTACGTGGAGAATTCATGGAATGTTTTTCAGTCTGACAGCTGTCGGGCCAAAAAGCTGCTGCTGTGTAGGAAGTAAGCCCTCAGAAGATTTTTTTAATGGGTTGGAAATTAAAAGGGCTTCAAAAATGCCCTTCGGGGACCCAGCTGGGGGAATTGGACTATGTTACAAGAAGTCTGTTCCTTACAAGGGCTGAGAATTGGGACCGAAAGGGTGGGTCAAAAGCATTTGGATTGAGTCTACATGGAGCCAAAACAAGTATCTGAACAGTGAAAGAAACAACAGAGCCAATGGGTTATTTGATCTATGCAACATCAAAATGCCAGGCTGGCCAGATGTCTGCTTACTGAGGTCAAAGAAAAGGAACCAGAAAGGACCATGAGACAGAAAGCAGGTTAGAACAGAGGAGAAAATAGGGACAGACAGAAGTGTTTTCAGGGTCCAAGACCAACAAAGGGACAGAACATAGCCAGATCCCAGGTACCAATGATTCCCAGGAGACTTCTCAAAACTGACAGTCTGTATATGAGCCCAAGTTGGCATTTTTGTGGAAAAAGGGGGGGGCAGATTTAGCAAGTACATTCAGGCCAGCCAGTTCGATTTTCATTCAAAAAGACATTGAATAAGTTTGTGTATAAGTCATGCAGTGTTGTGGATATACCACAGTCTCCGACTAAATAAAAAGGGGGGAAAGAGAAAGAGTGCCAGCCGTCATCCCTCTCCGTGCTCATCCCTCTCCGTGCTCTCTCCGTGCTTCCTGATTGCAGATGTCACATGACCCTCAGCCTCCTGCTCTAGCCACCGCCCCTCCCCACAGGGAACTGTACCCTTCCTTAGACACTAAGCCAAAAATGAATTCTTGTCTTTGTTGCTTCCCTCAGGAACTGTATTATAGCAGTGAAGTGTACATTTCTGTTTTATATCTGGGGCATGACTGTGTTTGAACTAATGCTGTTCAAATGTTCAATGCTGGGAGGACAAAAACAATCTCTAGCCCCTGCCACCAGCTCCCAACATTGTATCCCAGTCAGTGACACCAGAGTTCACCCTGGAACACCAGTGAGTTTATTGGACTCTCTTACAGCACATAGAAGAGGAGTTACTTACAGGGGGGTGGGTGCTCCGGTCGCACCTAGAGAGTCTGCCCAGCAGGAATGGCTCTCTTGTAGTCACACAGTTGGAGCTTCCTGCTCCTAGTCTTTCTGACTTAAGCACTCTAGAGTCTAGCGTATACAAGGTCTATGTAAGGTATAAACATACATAAGGTCTAGGGACTGGAGTCTACCAGTGGTTCCCAACCTTCCTGATGCTGTGACCCTTTAATACAGTTCCTCCTGTTGTGTTGACCCCCAACCATAAAATTATTTTTCTTGCTACTTTATAACTGTAATTTTGCTACTGTTATGAGTCAAAATTGTAAGTATCTGATATGTAGGATATCTGATAGGTAACTCCTAAAGGGGTCTTGACCCACAGGTTGAGAAACATTTGTGTAGACTTTCCCTGAAGCCAATGCCATTAGGAATGACTTTGCATGAATGGCAAGGTAGGGTCCCGTGATCCGTTCTACCTCTCCTTCTAGGAGGTAAAGCCAACAGTCCACAAGTCCAGCTGAGATGACCATTTTCAAGTAGGCAGGCACAGCTGCACTCCGGAAAGCAGAGGTCCTTCAGCTCAGAGGATAGTCTAGTACAGTTGCAAAGGCTGGGCAGGTGTCTGTGTGGGGGAGGAAGCGTGGTGGTTATAGCAAGGATAGCACCAGTTAGATAGCTGGAAAAGTCAGTCCCTAAGAGTGTGACCCAGGGCAAGTGTTTTAACTGCTATGTACTGCTACTTCTCCGTGAGAAAATGTGAGAACTAGACATCTAATGTACAGGGTCCTTGAGGAAATGAATTCAGATAAAAATCATAACAGTGCCCACACACGCCCCCTATACACTCACCACCACACTATGTAATCCCTCTGCCTCATCTTCCTGGGGCCTTCTCTCCCTGTGTTCTTTTCCTCTTCTGAGAACAGATGCCAGCCCCAGTCAGGCCCACCTGGGTAACAAGAGGCAACTCACTACCTCAAAGTCTCTCATTCAGTCATACTCTCTTGTAGATGAGATAGTGAGTGACACAGGACATGGAGGGACAAGGAGATGGAAATCAACACAAAGGAGAGCTGTCCCCAGTGACTAGCTTGGTGTCCTAAACTCACTGGTCTCTGGAACCAATAGTCAGGGGAAACTGACAGCATGGCCTGCTGCTGTGAATCCCAGAACCAGGTTATAACCCCAATCCCACCACAACATACAGGAATCCAATGGATCTCTAGATCCCAAATATAAACCAAGGTCAAGTGCCAAGCAGAAGGAACAGCCTCAGATGGGTGTTGAGGGTGACAGCATGCCCCAGCACATAGCAAGCCTGACAGAGAAGGGCCCTCCTACTTTCTGTTTAGATAGTTCTAGCTGCATTAGGTCATCCCAGGGTTGGAACATGCACCCCAAGGAATCTGGGCAGAAGAGGAGAGAAGGATACTTCTCTGATACCTAAGATACTCTTAGAAGTGCTAGAGAAGTCAGTCCTGGCCTCACACCCAGCTGCCCCTGGGAAGGACCTCCCTCTGGGACATTTGTCCATCTTTCCTTTGAAGAAATACAAGTGAATTGTCAGTAAGCCAAGAACGGATGAGAAAGTAAGGATAGGACAGTGACTCTCTACCCCAATTCCATACCTCCCAAAGAGAGGCGACTCTGCAAATCGGAAGAAATCTTGTAGGCCCATAAGCCTTGCCTCTCCCACTCCATTGAGAAACGCTAAGTTATGTGTATGCCAGTCCTGGGTGTTGAAGGTATAACCTGCATTTGAAATGAGCGTGGCCTGACTCCTGGGCCAGCCCAGAATGAAAATCTAAACCTCGGCCCCTAACTCATAGGAAGACCCACTTATTAGCCCAGCTTGAGGCTAGCTCCTAACCTGGGAGGATGGGTATTGAGTAAGGGGATTGGGGCTAGGTCCTGTAATAGACACAAACCTAACTTAAGCCTTTCTTCTAGTGACAAAAAAAAAAAAAAAAAAAAAAAAAAAAAATCCCGGTGCATGGTCAGAATCAGCAAGGTGAAATTTTGTTGCCACTGTGCAGGTTTGGGTATTAAATTTGACCCCCTGTCCTGCCCTAACATGAGGCCCCAGTTGTGTCCTCAGCAGATGCTTGAGACCCACACACCCACAGCTCCCACACCGCCCGGGGGGAGGGGCGTTTCCGGATGCCCCCTCCTTCCCTGCCAGGCAGCAGCTATCCAGCAGTAATTGCAAAAGGCAAGGACTCCTGTTTGCTGCCTCTTCCAGGAATGATTAAAGGTAGAAGTTTTTCAGACATTAGCGACGGAAAGAGTATAGTTGAAGCTGCTTTAAAAAGGGAGAAAGTATAAAAAGGTGGTACTCGAAGCACTATTAAAAGCATCATGCTTGTTAAAACCAGTAAAAAGGCCAGAAATCGGCGAGAGAAGGCAGCTTCCTCTCCAATTACCGCGAGGGGCACACACCTTGGCGGTGTCTTTGAATTGTGGCCGCCAGCCCCTGCCCCCTCCCCTCTCTGCCTGCCCCCTCCCCAAGCCATTCACAGTACATTAGGGAGGAGGCGAGAGGGTGACAGCGCTCCCCAAGTTCACTTCTCGCTTGTTACAGGCGACCCATTTAGAGCTGAATGGCTATGTTCAAAGACGGCGCAAAATGACACCCTCCACCTCTTCACGAAGCCACTTGGTTTTGTAGGGTTTTTTCTCTCTCTCTTTTTTAAATCCCTGGGAAATATAATTGATAAGCATCTCGCCGGGGAGCGGCCATCCACCTTCAAGAAGGGTGCCTCCCTGGCCACCTGGTTAAAATCCCGCCTCCTCTCCCTACTGCCCTTCATTCATTTTGCTCCGTACTGTTTAAACAATACTTCATCAAATGCAGCCTGGAGCAAATAAGAAAGCTCAGTAGAGTAAATAAAAAGTCAAAAAAAAAATCACCGGCTGGAGGGTAAGTACTTTTATTCCTGTACTTTCGTTGCCTGGGGAATTATTATTCCACCCCCCCCCCACCCGAGCTGGAGGGGGAGGAGGCCACGGAAGGCGGTGTTATTCACAAAATGGATTGCTTCTCTCCTTTTTTCACTCCTCTGGCTCTCGAGAGCCCACTGATTACAACCAAGTGTGGCCATCCATTCCGTCTTATTGACAAAGGTCCTTAATTACCACGGCAGCAGTAATACCTGCTATTAAATTCTGCTAAACAGAGGCCGCAAATTAGCTGCGGATCGTAGGCACCTTTTGGGTGTAATTACGGGAGTGGGATTGACGGGAGGCCGGATGACCCCAGCCAGAGCAGTGGGGAAACCTTTGTTGATCACCTGTGGTGGGGGCCAAAATGTGAAATTAAAAGCTCTCCATCAGCTGAAGGCCTTTGGAAGGCCCAGGGGAAGAAAAAAAAAAGAAAGAAAGAAAGAAAGAAAGAAAGAAAGAAAGAAAGAAAGAAAGAAAGAAAGAAAGGGAGGAGGGGGAAAAAAAGCAACAGGCCAAAGCAAACTGTGCTTACTGGTGCTTAAAAGCGATTCAGACCACAGCAATTTACGCTGGCAGTTGATTAACCAAAAGCGATGCTAATTCTGTAAGTGATGCAAGGTCCGAAATGGCAAAAATTTCGGCCATTTTTAAGGTATATTATATATTTCATGGAGGCCTTTAACCCATATTTAAGAGCCTGTTTAATGCAATTGTGAGCGTAAACACCTGTCACTTAGAGTCTGAACCTTTCGCATCGCTCCTCCTGGAGACCCAGGATTAATGAGAACCACCTCACATAAGGTAGCTCTCATCCACGGCGGCCAGCTTTATAAATTCAGTCCTGAAGCCTATTCTGTGTTTCATGGAAGGCAATTACTTGGGGAGAAATTTCCTTTAAACATATTCAGTTTTCCTTCCCACTCAGGTGGAGGTGGGTTTAGCTGCCCAGAGCTTCTAACGAATGGTCAGCGCTCCATAACTCCACACAAAACACTTAACATTAGGATAATTAAATTTCAAGCTTTGAGTCACTCTGAATGGAGAATATTAAACTCACAAGGCTCCTCCTGTCGCAATACAGACAATGAGGCCTTGGGCCCTGGACAAGCCTGGAAAGTCTCTTTTACCCCTGTCCTGGGAAGAAGTAAGACAATGAAACTCTTCCACCAGCTCTTCAGGAACAGTGGCCAGTTCTGGGGCAAGATCTAGGAGCCTCTCTCAAGTAGGGTACTGAAGCCCTGCCCAGTGTTGAACTATCTCTGTCTCCCAATAACCCTCCATAGTTTATAAGAGCCCAGTATAAAAGCTGGGCCCATTTATGAAGTCACAGTATGCTTTTCAGCAGGTGACATTTGGCCCCTTGTCCTTCTCCCATAGGTGAGGAAGAACGTGAAGCTCAAGGCACTGAATGCTTTTTCATAGCCCCTCCCCCTCTAAAGAGCCTTTCCAGGCTCCAGGCAAATTTAGACATCACTCACAGCATGAAGGACTGTATACCCCTGAGTTTTTATCCTATTTTTCCAAAGTTCGTGTGGTGTTTTTCCCATTATACACTATGAAGTTCATTTGGACTGATGACCTGACAAAATTTAGAATCACCAGAGAAACAAATCCTTGAGTGTATCTGTGAGAGATCACCTAGGTTACAGTAAGTGAGTGGGAAGAGGCCTCCTAGATGTGAGTGGTGCCATTCCAGGGCCTAGGCTCCCAGGAATTGAGCATTCTCCTCTCTGCTTCCTGACTGCAGATGTGCAGTAACCTTGTGCTCCTGTTACCAGGCCTTCTCCACTGCCAGGGACTGTATTCCCTAAAACTGTGAGCCAAAGTTGACTTTTTGTTCCTTAAGTTGTTTTTGCCGGGTGTTTTGCCACACCAATAAGACAAGTAACTGGTAGATGTACCAACTTCCATGGAGGGAAAAGCAGTGTCTGCCATCTTTGAGTTTCTTCTCCCTGCCGTACTGAGAAGGGAAGGAGGAGAGAGGGAAGAGGGATGGATGGATAATAGGGAGGTGATGGATACAAACACTGATGAGCTGGTGGGTGATGGTGGATGGATGGATGATCGGCTGCAGACACCAATGGCTGAACAGAGAGGAATGGGAAGTCAGATGGGCAGCCACGCCTAAGGTCGCAGTACAGCAAACCCTCTTCATTCCTCTTCACTGAAGCCCCCAGGCCCCAGTTCTCTTCTGCACACATAACTCAGCTCAACTCTTTCCTCAGAATGGAGTAACCCTGCTCTGCTCTCTGTGTTCTTTCAGGTCCCAGGCTACTCCTCTCCGGGTATTCCCTCTGAGGGCTTGGTTCATCCCATCGCACAGTGGGTTTTCTTGGTCGCTTCATTCTCCCACGGGCTTATCCAGTCACCCACTCACTCAGCATCTTCCCATGGCAACGGTGCTCCTGCGGGAACACGAAATGGTTCTGCCCTCTGATCCTTTTAGTCTGGGAAACTAGCCCAGCCAGCCTTCATGGTGGAAACCAAAGTGTGTCAGAGGACAGTCTGACATCAGGGTGGGACTTGCCACAGGATCCTCTGATCTGGCTCCCCCAAATAGAGGAGACCGAACACCTTTTATTCATCTTGACGCCATTGGTTTCCTCATACCAGGCAAGATGCCTCCTCAGATGTGCGGCAGGAACTGGATGATGTGAGCAGTGCAGTGTGGCAAATTCTCAGGGATAGAGAAGATGGGGACAACGCACTCATGGAGGCAGGGCAAGAAGTCATGAGAGGGAGGGATGCATTTTGCAATCAGAGGTATTATTAAGTTTTTAAGCGAAACTGAGACAGTAGGATATATAGAAGGGGTCTATCATGAGGATCAGCTCATTAGGAAGGCTAGGAAGTGCCACAATCAGGCATTTGCAAGTTTGAGATGTAGGACAGGCAGCAATATGACTCAATTCAAGCCCGAAAGCCTAAGAACCAGGGTGATAACAGAGTAAATCTAAATCCAGTGTGAGTCTAGGAGAAGACAGTATCGGGCAAGTCGGACATTTCGTGTTCTCAACAGGATCTCAGTGGACTAGACGATACTAATTCACAGTGGCGAGGGCCATCCGCTTCACTGGGCACAAAGCAAATGCCAATTTTATCCAGAGACCTCCTCAGATACACTCAGAAATAATGTGGAGCCAAATTCCTGGGTACCCAGTCAAGCCAACCATCACACAAGGAAGCATCAAGATTCAGACCCAGCCTGAGGCCAAATGAAGCTGGGAAATCTCAACAAAACCACACGATGGAAGCCAGGGAGTCAGCAATGTTGTCTTTGTCCCATGGACCAAGGATTAATTACTCGTGGTCTCTGAGGAAGAAGGGACTTCAGGTCCAAGAAGGACCTACAGATGGAGGGGGCAACTGCTAAAGGAACAGAGGGCATCTGAGAGAAGCTAGTCACTAGACTTCATGCAGAGACCCTGGGTCCTGGATGGAGGGATTTGATTTAGCTGCTGGAGGGACTTGCCAAAGGACATAATGCAAGAGAATGGTGTGGCAGATTCCTGCTTAGAAAATGTGGTTCCCATTTGGTCCTGCACGTTTGGGATGTTGTAAGAATGGCATACATCAGTAGGGAAGGCAACTGGAGGTCCCTGCAAATCAAGTGACTTCCACGACTCCGTCCTTACATTTAGGATTTCCGCTCCACACTGGCAGAGCGCATGCTGGCAGGAAGCAGTAAGAGACGCTTGCCAAGGCCTGTTCTCTGACTACGCAAAGGGTCATGGGAAAACTGCTGTGTTTCCGTGTAAGGTGTGGCTAAGGCGTCTTGAGACAAAGAGAACCCCAACATTAGATTGTGTTCTCCACCATTCAGACTAATTCAGTCTAAAGCTATGTCCAACAGAACACCATAGCCTCTAATTTAGAAATACCGGGGCTTTAGAAGAGTGGGCCACAGGCCCACCCCTTTGGAAGAGAAAAGGTCAACTCTGTGCTCAATTAGAATGTGTAGAAGGCACTGCAGGCCCTGCTGATAGCACTACTAGGCATATGAAAGAAAAGTAAGCGGCTTTTCCCAATTATCCCATCAGGACTATCTGTGCCTCTTTCTTTTTTGTGACCTTTTCCTCCCAGAGGCCGGTCACAAACAGCTTGTTGGTGGTATGCCTGGTGGCTGAACTTTGGGAAGAGGCCAGTAGGATCATTTAGTGACTGGTTTTTCTCTCCTTCTGCCTACAGTGCAGGTACGCCTATAAGCACAGCCCAGAACACTCACATGCAGGGCAGGCAGCCCTTTGACTGCGGACTTACTCATTTTGGGTGAAAGGCAAAGTTTAGGTTTCAACCGTCCAAAACTCCCTCTTTAAAAGAGCATAGCAAATGCTCACTCACACCCCCCTCACCTTGTTCTCTCGGTCTAATTACTGCAAACACAGATCTCATTTCCTTCAAGGGATGAAAAGACCTCAGCTCCTGGAGAATCCCCTCCCCTCGTTACACATGGAGATACTGAGTAAGCTGTAACACTCAAAATGAGATAGCTTTGGAAGTAGGAAAGGAAGGTCTCCGGGTACCAGGGGTGAATTGAGAACTCAGAGTCTGACTGGAAAACACGGAAGAGCATCACTCGAGGCCAAACATGATATGGGATCCACGGGCAGCCTCCAAGGTCAGGGCTGAGAGGCAGAGTTCCGGTATCAGAACATGAGCTGGGCCCTTGACACACACAGATAAAGAATCTCCAACTGAGACAAGCCTGATAGAGTGGTCCCCTTCAAAGCCCATACCCCTCCAGAAAAATAAGACCAGAAAACTCTCACATCACGAAGCAAAAAGCAGGT
This sequence comes from Rattus norvegicus, assembly GCF_021556685.1. Classification (NCBI taxonomy): domain Eukaryota; kingdom Metazoa; phylum Chordata; class Mammalia; order Rodentia; family Muridae; genus Rattus; species Rattus norvegicus. Next base: position 199,354,295 of record NC_141534.1, on the reverse strand, counting down.
AACGTCTACTGATGAGAGAGCTGGGGAAAGTCCCCCAGTCTTCCAAGCAATGAAAACCCTGAGCACACAGATGCGAGGGCTCCAGATCTGTACAAAGTACAAAACCACAGAATCTAAGTACAGTGGAGTCAGTGGCATGGCTGTCTTGGTAGTCAAAGTGCTGTCATGGTGCACACTGCCAGCGACATCAACTTATTGTCTTGACAATTTGTAAATAGAAGATACTAGAAAAATCACCATTAAGTAACTCATAAGAAAATAACAGATCTAGACAAATATCGCCAGTGAATGATGAAATCATTAATTCACAAATCCCTGGTCATGGTGACACCATTCCCATTAACAATCTCACACAGTAGAAGCAGCCTGAGCATCCATCAGCAAACAGTTAGAAGACGCCACAGACATACAACCGAGTAGCATTTATTCTTAAAATTTTAAGGAATTGGGTGTAGGGTGGTAGCACACATCTTTAATCCTAGAACTCAGGACTCAGAGACAGCCAGATCTCTGAATTCAAGGGCAGCCTGGTTTACACAGTGAGTTCCAGGCTGGCCAGGACTACATAAAAAAGTCCTGTCCCAAGGAGCAAAATGAATCAACCTTGGAAACCTTGAAGGCATCACACTAGGTGCTGTGAGCCAGCCACCCAAAGGCAAGACCATACACTGTGCTTATGCATCTGTGAGGTGCGTAGGGAAGCTAACAGAGATAGAAACAGACTTCTCAACAGGACCCAGCTTTGTATCTCCCCACCCAGTGTTATTGCTGGCTGATGTGAGATTATCTTAGAGAAGGTTATTTATTTATCTATTTTTAAATATTTTAATTGAAAATTAATTTTATATAATATCTTCTGCTCAGGGTTTCCCTCCTCTCCCTCCAGTCCCTCCCAGCTCCTCCCAACCTCTCCACCCTCCCAACACCACACTATTTCTTTTTCTCTCCCTCTAGAAAACAAAAGACAATCAGACAAACAAAAAAAAATCCAAACAAGCTAGAATTTAAAAAAACAAAACAAAGCGAAACATCCAGTCATGGTTGATCTTGCCTTTAAGCCCAGCTCAGAAGGTGGAAGGAGGCAGATCTCTATGAGTTCAAGGTCTCCCTGGTCTATGTAGTGAGTTCCAGGACAGCTAGGACTACATAGAGAGACCCTGTCTCAAAAAGCAAAAGAAAACACACACACACACACACACACACACACACACACACACACACACACACACACACTTATAAAACACAAACTCAGAAACCATAATATACTAGCCAAAGACCAATAAGGAAAGGAAAAAGCCCAAACAAAGCCATATGGGACCAAAATAAATCTACAAAAATACCAGAGTTTGTTCTGTGTCGGCCATCTACTACTGGGCATGGGACTACCTTGAAGTGTGGTTAGCGTATCTAGTTCGGCTCCACTGGAGAAAACTAATTTTTCTTTTGTAAACAGATGTTATTGGAGATGGCTTCTCACTTAGAGATGAAAGATTCTGTCTCCCTCCCCATCTCAGTGCTGGGATTTGTCTGGATTGAAGTTGAGCAGTGCCCAGGCGTGCTGCCATGGTCTCTGTGAGTTCATTTGTGCATCCTTCCTGTTGTGACGGAAGACAGTTTCCTAGGAGTCACCCATGCCCTCTGGCTTTCCCACCTCCTCTTCAGCATAGCTCCCTGAGCCCTGAGGAGAGGGGTTTGATAAAGACATCTCATTTAGGATTGAGTGTTCCAAAATGAGAGTAGGAAATTTATAGAGAACAGGAACCCTCTTTTTTTTTTTTTACAGTCCTAGGGACTGTGGAGCCAAGATAAAGGCACCAGCAGGTTCAGTGACTGGGGAAGATTATTCTCTGCCTTGAAGATAGCACCTCCAGAAGAGGTGCTCTGTCTCCCACAGCAAGTGGAGGAGCAAGTGAGCCTCACGGTTTATAAAGCCTTTCATAGAAAAATCTTAACCCACCAATGAGGGAAGAGACTTCAGAACCTAATAACCTCTTTAAAGCCCCGTTGCCTCTCAAGGCTATCGTACTGGCAACACCTGGGAATCCATTCGAACCCCAGAGGGAAGAAGTTCTAGACAAGAATGGAGTGATGGGTACACAGAAGTATTAGGTAATACTTAATGTCCCATCAAACACAAACTTTAGTCTTCCCACTCTAAAATTAGTCATTAAAGGCAATTACAATAAAATGAAAATGGTTACTGGATCCATGCACCGATTTATTATAAGGAACAGAAGGTTAATCTATAGAGCACTGATTAGAAGCAGCTAGCAAAATTCAGACCACTGGACAGCTTACATTTCCTTCAAACTATAAGGATGTTTTCAGCCGGAATAGTGGTGCACTTAGGAAGCAGAGGCAGGAGGATCCAAGGTTCAAATGGATCTGCTACACAGTGAGTCTGAGGCAAGTTAAGTGAGACATGGTCTCAAAAGTGTGTGTGTGTGTGTGTGTGTGTGTGTGTGTGTGGGTGTGGGTGTGTGGTGTGTGTGTGGGGGTGTGTGTGTGGTGTGTGTGTGTGTGGTGTGTGTGTGTGGTGTGTGTGTGGTGTGTGTGTGTGTGGTGTGTGTGTGTGGTGTGTGTGTGTGGTGTGTGTGTGTGTGTGTGTGTGTGTGTGTGTGAGAGAGAGAGAGAGAGAGAGAGAGAGAGAGAGAGGGGAAGGACAGAGAGACAGAGAGACTTTTTAAAAATTGGAGGGATGAGAGGGGATATACTTAAGAAAATATTAAATGTGGAACGTGAACCTTATTTTCACAAGTTATTCAAATGTATCCTGTACAAGAGATTTTTATGACAACCAGAGAAATTTAAGTCTGGAGAGATAGAACATTGTTAGTGTTATTTAATTTTGTTTACTATGATAATGACATGGGGTTACATGGAAGGGAGGAACACAGAAAGACATGATGTCTGGAATCTACTGCAAAATATTCTATCGTGGTTATGACAGCAACAATGATAGTGGCGATGATGACAGAGGTAGGTAGAATACCACTCCCAATATGTTTCATACTGCTAAGGCTGATATGTGATGTTCTAACAAACTCCTAGGATTTAAAAGGGTAAAGAAACCAAAAATATTATTTGTTAATTTAAGTATGCATGTTAAAACTGGAGGGTAGCCACTAAAGGAACAGAAATAACACACAAACCTTGATTAATCCAATGTAGAACAGCTAGCAAAAGTATCAAGTAAAGTAAATCTAGGTAGACCAGAGTCTCAAGTAAGAAAACATGCCATATGTAATTGTTACATTATAAACAATGTGAGTTTAACTTGGGACATCTCACAAGCCCATAATAATTGATAATTCATAAAGAACTTAGTGTCTTTCTCCCATGGCTCCTCACAAGCCATGGACCACAAGGTACCCTGAAAATTAAGGAGTAAGGGTTTGTTCCTATGTCAGAACCAGTGTGCCAAGGTCAGGAGCAATGGCACCTATACCAGGTGGCACAACCCACAGTATCTTTGTCAGACATGACCAAGTCATGTCTGCCTAGCACGTTCTCAAGCACCGAGGAACTTACCCCTCATGAGCTGTAACTATGGTAACCACACAGGCTGATGAATGACTGAGGCAAGAGAGAACAGCTTTGGACTTGGGTAGCACAGAAGAGAGGTGGTGGGTCTAAGATTTGTCTCTCTGAACACTGAAAATATCAGGGTATCAAAGGATGTCAGGAAGTCTCTTTCTCCAAGGAAACCCAATCCTGAAGGCCAATGCTTAACTATGCAAAAAAGAGCAAAGTGACAAGACTGTAGCAGAACTTGGCAGACATGGGACAGCCTCCACCATGAAGAAGAGAAATAGTGCTTTGCTGTGCAAATTTAAAAGACAACAATGGTGCCTGGAATACAGAGTGCAGCTTGGACTTGTAATATTAAAATTGTGACCGTAAATTTTATGAGACTCACTTAGTCATTGAGATGGGGAAAGCTTTGACACCCAGTCTTATGTTGGAAATTGAAATAGATGCTTCAACTCATTTCAGAAAACAGAGTCAAAATTAGGAACAAAACCCATAATAATTCCGGACAACCATCTGCTTCAAAAGTTGTAGGCAAAATTCTTACACTGGAAGAGAGAGCAATTTCCAGCCTAAGGACCAGAACTATCTGGAGCATGGGATTATCTCAGGCAACCATCCCATCCCCATTAGCCTGTAAGCTGATAGACTCCTAGGACATGAGGATGTCTATGCTAACACAGGAACAATCCTTAGCATTCTGGGGAGAGTTGGTTACCTTATGGTGACCTTGAATTCAAGTGCATGATACCATGAGCTCTGGCAGATGCTTCGGAGTATTTCACGTGAGTGCAATTAAAACCCACTTCCACAAAACACACACTTAGTTGTCTCTGCAGAGAATCCTGATATAAATGCTATCCTCTATAATGAAGGGCTAGGGAGTTGGTTCAGTTTGTAAAGTGACTTGCTGTGCAAGGGTGGTGACCCAAGCTCAGATCTCCAGCACTCTCGGGATAGCTGGGTGCAGGAGCACATGTCTGCAATCCCAGCAATTGAGAAGTGGAAACAAGAGATGCCTGGGGCTCACTAGCCAGCTAGCCCAGGTGAGCTGGTGAACTCCAGATTCAATAAGAGACCTTGTCTTGAAAAGAATATGATAGAACGCTATTGAAGAAGATACCTGATGTTCTCTGACCTCTACGTGCACTGTGTACACATGAACGCACACACAAATACAGCACACACACACACACATACACACACATGCATACATGCATACATGCATGCATGCACCAATTAAATTAAATTAAAAGATCTCAAAATTGAGATCTCCTAGCAACCACAGGAGGAGAGCATGTCGTTTTATCAGAGGACCGACCACACATGGAATTAAAGTCAGGCCTGATATATCCACTTTCACTGTGCTTTCCTGGTCATACCCATTGTGAAGAGAAAAGCCTTGCAGCAGGGTTGCCTGACTAAATCCGTGTAATCAAGGGCCCATCCCATGAATTAAGAGCAAGCTCAGCAAATGTGCTGAGTGAAGGAAAGCAATTACCAAGTTCATGGCTCCAGGTTCTGTGCACCCTGACACCGTCCGGGATAATCACCTCCTTCTTGCTGCCTTCCAAGTTTTATGAAGCTGTTCAGAAAAGTTTTAGCTGTGCTTTATGGGTCCGTGAACCTGCCCCTGCATCCATTCCACAGCTTGATTCATTCTGATTAAATTGTTCAACTGTTAATGAGTTTTAGATTGCAATATGGAGAGGCAAACAATTCAAAGCATTAAGGCAGTAAAATATCTTAATATTTCACAAGTTCTCACTGAAAACATAAAACAAAAGACTCATTTCGGGGGGTGGAGAGACTGTAATAATTACCCACCGTGAGAATAAATGTGCCCGGCTGCCTATACATTCAGAAGGCACGTGTGCAGCTCTGCTCCCATGTAGAAAGCTGGCCGTTACTTACACATCTCATAAATACCTAGGGAAATCCTGAGCTTTCTCCAGCCAATTTCAACAGATGAGATAACCATTTTGACGTATTGTTCCAAAGAATTTCTGGGTATAGACATAAAAAAAAAGTCATTGATTCCTACTTGCTTGTTTTATAGTCTAATGAGTTTTGCAGGGGTGGGACACTGAGGCATTTCGGGCACAGAACTAGGGGGTAGATTGGAATTGAGTAAGGTGATAAATGCTGCTTTACCAAAGTGCTTTACCCTTTGGCTCTCTCCCCGGCTGTTGCAGGTTCTTGACCCTCCACTGGCTTCTTATGGAATAGAGTGCTTGAGTGGACAAGAACTGGATGGAGAGTTGCTAGCGTACAGGTAAATGTTCTTTCTTAGAAATGCTTCTTTTTAAATTTACTATTACTCTTGCTATTATTATCATTATCATCAGTGTGTGTGTGTGTGTGTGTGTGTGTGTGTGTGTGTGTCAGTAGTCACACATATGCCACAGCACCCACTTGGGGTCAGAGGACAATTTGCAAAACTCAGTTCTCTCCTTCCACCATATACCTTCTGAAGATTGAACTCAAGTGGCCAGACAGGACAGCAAGCACCTCAACCCACGGGGCCATCCCAGTGACCCGGAACCACCCCTTATTGAAAACTCTCTGGAAGCATAAACTCAGAGCAGGTAGAGGCTTCCAAATTACTGGGGGTCAGGAGATGGCATTGGTCACTCTGAGGAGAAATTCAATTGTTTCGTTTATGAAACAAGAATTGAAACCCATTTGCAGCCTGAAGGCTAAGAGATGACTTCTGCTTCTCCCAGCCCCACAAGCCAAGCCACGTTGGTTTCAAATTGGCTTCTCATTTGAGCAACTTTTCAATTCAGGCAAAGAAGAGGAATTCGCATTTGACTGTGAAGATTGGAGACGTCTTTGTATATACTCCATAAAGAAAGATACAGTGGTAAGAATTCTATAAAAGTATATGCCATACAGTAACAGAGTGAGGAGCAGTGACTGGGCCCTCTGATGTTGACGGGATCAATGGTGCCATTATACAGACAAGAAAACTAAGGCTAGAGAAATCAGATTAGCAGCTGATAGCCAAGACCAACCAAAGTAGGAAATGGGATAAAGATGAACTGTTAAGAGCTGGGCCTATATAGCTGGACCGTGTTTCATATAGTTCTGCCATGATGCAGAGAAGTGTCTCACGTGTTAAAGGCTTCCTCCCGCCTTGTTGTTATCGGGGAATGATGGAAGGCATAGGGGGAGGTCTTTCAGTAATTGGACATGTGCCCTCAAAAAGGATACAAGTCTCCTGACTCTGTCTCTCTCTCTCTCTCTCCCTCTCCTGCTCCCTCTTTCCTTCTCCATCTCTCTCTGCCCTCCTTCATCTCTCTATGCTGCCCTGCCACAGGCCCAGACCCAGCAGAATCCACTGATCCTAGACTAGAACCTCAAAACTGTGATCCAAATAAACCTTCTATCTTCATAACTGATTAGTTTGGGTTACTTGTTATACTGATGGGGGAGTGGATGGAGTTGGATCACATCAGTCACAACTGACCAAGTGGACATCCATCCTAAGGGCATTTTACAAATAAGAAATGTTACTGGAATGGTTTCTTTTGACCCCGATCCTAGGAAATGGCAGAGCCTGCGACTAAAACTTGGATTCCTTAGTACTGAAAACAATGCCCACCCCCTGTTCCATGTAATCCTACAGAGAGCAAACTGCATGTGATTCTGCTAAGAGGGCGAAGTTAAGAGCCTGGGCAGAAGCAAGGCGAATCCCTGCTTCATTTTCAGGGGCCATCACTTAGGATGACATCATTAGGATGCCATCAGTACCTCTACACCTCCCCTTCTTAACAATTCTCCTTTCTGTCCCAAATGGCAGGAGGCCTAATTGACAAGCACAATTTAAATCAATTAATATCAGTTTGTTTCATCTTAATAATATAGAAGAACTAGATGCAAACTGAATTTGCCCAAACCACATTAGGATCAGTATCCCAGAGCTGTAAAAAAGACAAGAACTGTTATTAGGTATCTTCCCTGCCAAGCCTCACACCCACATTAGGGCCTGAGAAACCAGTCTGTCTCAAGGCAAAAGGGCAGCTCCCCTTCTCGTCAGCCCCCATTGCTACCAGCCCTAATCTCCCCCGTTGCCAGCAGCTGCAGTCTCCCACACTGGCATCGCAGCACTGACTCAAGACAACATCTTGTCTCCAGAAAGGATCTCAGGTGCTTTTCAAAATTATGCTAATTATCAAAAACTCTGAAAAGAACATAAAAATCACAGCATTTTTCCTACCCTGAATTCTTTAGCTTTCCTGATCTTTGGGTTTGGTTCAATAGCTCCACCATACCACAAGGATATCACAGAATTCTCCTCTCCCAAGCCAGTCAAATTGGCAGGCAGAGTGCCTTCAGATATGCCAGGGAGATTGGGCATTGAGACGGACATCTTGTTTGGGAGAAATTTCTAACAACAGCAAAAGCTCTCAGGCTGTGTATAATTGTAGATACTCATTCTATTCTAAATAAACACCAAAACAGAAGAAGTAAAATGTTTATGAGAATCATCTGTTTTGGGCGGTATCTGCATGCTCCTAAAGACCCTTTTCGACTCTTATTTTGGTGGAGTATAAGACATCTCAATAGCAACATAAATGCCATATTGTCTAGCAGTTACTATAGCAACTACTATCCTTGTAATTTGCTCATGCCTAAGTTAAAACTACCTAGGGTGGCTTAAACTCTCATCTCTTACATGATCCTCTTCGATGGTGTTTTTCTTTAATGAGAATTTTGACTTTTAAATTGTAGGCAGCCTCACCTGAAATTGGCTTTTTGTCTTTGTCTGATTTCATTTTCCCTATCCCTTGTAGGTATTTCTAAGAAAGAGAACACACTTTCTCAGAAGTACAGATGCTCCATCATGGGAGGGAGTAGGTGGCATGAAGGGGAAGGCAGTTTCCTATCTGAAAAGAAAATGAGCCTCCGTCCAGCACCGACCTTCACTGATCATGGGCTCAACCATGCTATTCCCTTCACACAGTGAAAAGGGACATGATAGACAGAAGGGCTGACACCCACAGAGGAAGAAAACACAAAAGTTAGCTCCTTTCTGGTATCCTTCCCTCAACCTGGCAAAACAAGCAAGCCAGGTCTATGAGTCTGAGTGTACACAGCGAGGTGAGCCAATGGCCCCAGATGCTTGCCCCGGAGGTTATTATTGAAGAAGCTTGGAATGAAGCGGTAGTTGGGGATCATTAATTCCACTGTGGATTCCTGGTTGTATCTTCTCCAGGAGCCCACTCAACATACCTGCTTTTGTAAACTAAAACTAAAGAGGCTTTCCTTAAAGAATTCAAAATTCTTCAAGGTAGGCAGCAAGGTTCTCAGAGCAGGAACTTAGAACCACCTAAGAATTTTGGCTGATTGAACAACCACCTTGAATGGACTCAGAAAACTGTCCTTAGAAAGCATGCTCAGGGGCAGGCATGCTTGGTGAAGTACCTGCCATGCAAGCATGGGGACCTGAGTTCAAATCCCCAGCATGCCTGTAAAAAGCAAGCTATGGCTGAGTGCATCTGTGATCCTGGTACTGGAAGGGGCTGGAAACACAGGTTCACTGAGCTCACTAGCCAGTCAGCGTAACCAATTGGTGAGTCTGGAGTTTAGTGAGAGACCCCATCTCAAGAGGAAAGATACAGAACAAGAAAGGACACCTGACACTGCCCTCTGGCCTCCCTGTGCATGTACTCGTACACATTTGCACACACATGTAAAGAAACACAGAAAGAGGGAGAGAGAGAAAAAGAGAGAGAGAGAGAAGAAGGAGGAGGAGAAAGAAAGAAAGAAAGAAAGAAAGAAAGAAAGAAAGAAAGAAAGAAAGAAAGAAAGAGAGGGCCATCCAGATCACTCTCCAGCATGGAAAATGTGAACCGGTGCAGAGTCTTTAACTGACCCTCTGTGGGACTTTCAAATGGTGTGGAAATCCACCTCTAACATCCTTAGCAGTGCCCAGGCGGACGCATGCTGTTAACTCACGCTCAGCCCTTCTTCAAACCGGGGGCTCTTTCCAAATCCTCTGCATTTTTTATTTACGAGGATTTCTTTTCAAGGCTTTCTTTAAAGCTCAATGTATTTGGTGCTGGGTGCCCATGAGCAGCTAGAAGCTCAGAAACCGGAAGTACTTCGTACCCTTGGTCTGCAGTAAGCCCTTCTGCTCGCTGGTTTAATCCTCTAGACTTTACCGTTTCCCCGTTCGGTTTTTCATATCATCTCAGGCTAATCTGTCAAACATTTTAGACAGCCAAGCCAATTTCCAATTACTGAGGACTTTGCCACGAGCACCGCGTCTGTTAATAAGATTTTCATTTGGAAAGGTGCCAAGCCGTCCAAGTTTCCTCTCATATCCAAATCCTAAAACCTAATGGCTTCGGGTTTTGTTTAATGTTAACTAACGTCAGCTATTAGCAAGAACAGCAACGACGACGACGGTGATGATGATGATAATGATGATGATGACGTTGACGACGATGAGGGTTCTCAAACGCCTGGCCCGATGGTGAAATACCCCCACTGATAGCTATTTGCAAGGGTAATGTTCTGGAAAACAACATCCATCTTGTAAAGGGTTTCATTAGCCCCATCTAGCTGACCCCGCCACATAGTGTTGTCAAATGTGACGGGCATCAGATTATTGGGAATATGGAGATCAATAAATATGCAACACCCAGGCTTAGAAATGCTTCTGGCACCAGAGCCACACAAATGCCATCTAGCATGGCTCGGCGTTGCTGTCATCTGTCACACCAGCTAGTAAATAGACAAGCTTAAGGGGAAGGCTATCCGTAATGGTAAAATATATGGGTGAAGATGAATTAGACAGGGAGCGTGTAGGCAAGGTTCTGATGCATGAAGGTTCTAAATGAAAAACAGCCAGCGAGCGCTGGAGCAATAGCCTGCCTGCTTTGGGGAATCGATGGGAAATTCTTGCCACACGGTCCAAAGCTGTTCCCTGAGCCTGCCTCTGTGTTTTCCGTGTCGGCTGCCAAGGGAGTGATGTCTGCTTCCATGATACCAGCTGGAAGCTTGAAAGCCTCGAAATGCATTTCTGCACGATGTAAGAGAACCACAGCACGATTTCCCTCCAAACTCCTATGTGTGTCAACCACCCCATGTATCTTTTCACACGATACACCACAGATGCCTAGGGCCAAAACAGGGCCTGCATTGTCCAATTACATTCGGCCCGAAGTGCCTCCACCTCTGGGCCCACAGATGAGCTATTTGGTGGAGCTGCTAAAAGGAACTTCGACAGAAGGTGGCGGTCATGCAACTGGCCCAGATAACCAGACCCTAGACCCCTTTTCATAGCACCTCTTGCATCAGGCTATTCCCGGAATTCTAAATCTCTTCCATCTTCCCACACCAGAAGTGAGGTCCGATCTGTACAGCCCGAAAGCTACGCGCCCTTGCTCTGCCCTCACCCCTACCCCCAGCTTCACTCTGATTCTCCAGAACAGGTGCCAAAGTGGGTGATTCATTTGCATACACCCTTCTCTCCTCTAAAAAGTGTTGGAATCCAGCCAGGTCCACCTTTTGGTTAAAGAATCGTAAAGCCAAGCAAATTCCCGAAATGGCAAACACAGCGCCTGCGAGCCGTGTTCACATGTGCGTCTTCAGACAGACGTCTGTGCCAGAACAAACGCGCCCCTGCAATGCAATTAACGCTGATGACCAGTGGCGACCAGCTCGCCTCACCCCTCTGTGTTTCAGAAATGTCATTCATCTCAATGGAAAAGAGAACAAACAAGAAGCATAAAGGTATTTTTGAAGTATACCGGGACGAGGTACTTGGCTAGTAATTTGCAGCCTCGGTACACACCCTACCTTTTAGCACGGCTATTTATCTCTCAGGGAGAATGCTGCCGTACTTTCGATAAAGGCTCTGTTGGACCTCTTCATCAATAGCAAACCTTTAAGCACAGCACATCTCATAAATAGGAGTTCCACTAACACAGACTTCAAAAGGATAGAACTTGATAATTCAAAAATAGGGCGATATTAAGTGTTCCCGCGGTCCATCCATAAAAGCCGTTGTATATTCCAAACTCGAGTCCTCTCAGCAACATGACAGATCTATTAGAATAATAGCAGGGGAAAGCATAATTACAAGTAATCATTGGCTGGAAAGGAGCTAGTTGTTTTTTGTAGAGCAAAATGCCGCGCTGAGCCCCGCAGAAAATGCACCTGAACAGCCGCCGCGACAGGTCAGATAACCACTGAAAATAACCACGGCGCAAACCCTGCACTATTTATTCCTATTTATTAGGAACTCTTTGTATACCTTAATGTTTTCCTGTGAAAATCATCTTAATTTGAGCCCACATTTTCTTTGGACAAGATTATTACGTAATTGCTACTTACCAGCCGCTATTTTCTGTACATTTGTTGGTCAAACAGTCAGGGTATCTGTCTTTCCCAGTCTAGCAGAGAGATCATTTCACCAGCCCTGGACTCCTGGTTGGCCCCATGGAGCCATATTCTTCTGTCTATACCATGTGCCAAGAGGGATCAAGGGAGGTAGCTAAGCATGGGGTTTTTTTAATCCGTAGATTAATGACTGCCTATCAAAGGATTGGGTATTTCCTCATTGGGACAGCAAAGGAAGGGGCTGTCCCCAGGAGTTGTTTTCCTGAAGAGTAGATGGAATCCAATGTCAGAAGCTCCATTCCCGTAGCAGCTTTTATCCTTCTTTTTAACCACAGGGATTCTCTACCCTTTCCAAATGCTTCAAAGTTTCCAAATTGCAGTGCCTGGTACAATTTGTGTTCCTGTAACCCCAGCACAGAGGAGGCTGAGGCAGGAGGACCACTCTAGGTTCAAGGTCAACCTCAAGGGCATACATAATGAGACCCTGTGTCAAATGGCAAATGATCACAAAAGTTTCCAAAATGCAGAAAGAATAAGAAACATCCCTGCCCACTGAGCCCAGCCTTGTCAAAAAGCCCAAGGGCAAGTCAACCCAAGAACCACCATTAACAACGTCCCCAGTGCAGACAGTCGAATTGAGTTCAGGAATTAAAGAACACAGTAAGTATCCAGTGGGAAGAAAATGCTTCTCCCCTACCCATCACCCTACCCTGACCACCCACCAGCCACACCCCCTTCTCTATCCTGTTTCCTCTCTGAGAAGCAGGTGTAATCTAACATGTGAGTCCCAAAATGCTCCCGGGACACTGAAATACCCTGAGAGGGCTCTAGATCACAACTCAGCCTCCAGACTCTACAAAAGTTCCCGCCTGACATGAAAAGAGAGGTACAATCTAGTCACAGCCACCTGTACCTTAACATAAATCATTTACCTAACAGTGATTTAGGAACAGGGGATCAGGGGTAAAGGGAGGAGGGAGAATGGCTAGACCCTACTGTAGGCAGTGGTGTTGTACTGGACAGATGCCGAGAAGTCAGTGAAGTACACAGAAAGGCAGAGGGACTAACTCCACCTCCTCCATTGACCTAATAGCTACCTCTACCTAGACCAGTGACTTAACCCATGGAGTCTTACTATCCTCATCTGGAAAATGGGAGTATCCTTGTCTGACTCACAGACATATAAGAGCAGACAACGCCCATGGCAACCCACCTGGCACATACCACAAGCAGGAAGTTCTCAGCTGGTGGCCCTGTAGTGGTGATGGGAGCCCAGCCAGTCACTGGAAGGGAAGAAGATCTCTAAAAGGCCAGCAACGAAGGTCTGGTGACACAGACAATCAACATGCCTTGCCCATGGCTGTATTGAATATGTCTGTGATAGGAGATGACATTAAAAGGTAGGATCGAAGCCCTTCTCACAGTCCCCTTTGCAGTACTGTGTGAGTCGGGACTTCAAATCTCTGGGTTTCTGGGGAAATGGCTCTGCAGGGAAAACACTTGTCATCCAGGTATGAGGACCTGAGTTTGCATCCTCAGCTCTCACCAGTAGAAAAACCAGGCATGGTAGCTCTTATCTGCAACCTTAGTCCTGGGGGAGCAGGGTTGAAACAGGGAAAGCCTGGGGGTCTTCCTGGCCTCACAATCTAGCTGAAATGATGAGCTATGCATCCACTAAGAAACCCTGCCTCAGCTGGGCGGTGGTGGTGAATGCCTTTAATCCCAGCATTTAGCAGACAAAATCAGGAGGATCTCTGAGTTTGAGGCCAGACCACACACACACACACACACACACACACACACACACACACACACAAAGAACAAAACAGAGACAAACAAAAAAGTAAAGATCCAAGGTGGAGAGCAATAACAAGATACCTGATGTTGATCTCAGTCCAAAACCGGCACAGGTATGGGTACACACACAGAGGCACGCATGCATACACACATGCACATGCACACTTCTTTAATCTTGTTAAATCCTTTAGTCTTTAATCGATTATCATTGTTGTCTCCTGTAACATACAGTCCTCCTCCACCCAGCACTAGACAATTTCAGAATTAAATTTGGTTTTGAGATCGTCACACCAGGGACCATCAAGCTACAAATCCTGCCCAATGTCTGCGTCCCAAAGGCTGGTCACTGAGGGATTTTCAGCTTCTCAGAGCCAATCCACGCCATCTGCAAGACCAAACCTATAGGCCATAGAATAAAGCCTCAAAGGAGAGGAAGGGAAGAGTGGTGGTGAGGATGACACAAGCAAAGAGGAGAGAAGGTAAGGCCCAGGGTTAGCTTTGCTTTGTTTCTGAAAACCCATCATTTATTTTTATTTAACTGGACTTAAGGTTAATACACAGCAAACACGTAGATCAATGTTACCCTGATAGCTAAACCACATAAAGGCAACAAAGAAAGACAATTAAGACTGTTATTTTATGAACATACATGCAAAAATACTCAATAAAATAATTGAAAATTAAATCCAAAAACGCATCAAAAAGGCTGTCCATCATGATCAAGTAGGCTCCATCCCAGAAATGCAGGGATGGTTTAATATCCAAAAAGAATAAATGTCACCCACCACATAAACAAACTGAAAGAAAGAAAGAAGCCACAATCTCATTAGATGCAGAAAAGGTCTTTGACAAGATCCAGCACTCCTTCGCCATAGAAGTCTCGGTGAGATCAGAGATGTACCTAAACATACTAAAGACAACTTACAGCAATCCTCAATATTAAATTATATGTCGAGAAACTCAAAGAAATTCCACTAAAATCGGGAACAAGACAAGGTTCTCCACTCTCTCCATATCTATTCAATATAGTACTTTAAGTTCTAGCTGGAGCAATAAGACAACTGAAGGAGATCACGGGGATACAAATTGGAGAGAAAGAAGTCAAAGTCTCATTATTTGCAGATGGCGTGATAGTACACGTGATGGTTTGTATTTGCTCGGCCCAGGGAGTGGCACTATTAGAAGGTGTGGCCCTGTTCAAATAGGTGTGGCCTTTCGGAGTAGGCACGGCACTGTGGGTGTGGGCTTTAAGAACCTCATCCTAGTTGCCTGGAAGCCTGTATTTTGCTAGCAGCCTCCAGATGAAGACGTAGAACTCTCAGCTCTGCCTGCACCATGGCTGCTAGATGCTGCCATGCTCCCACCTTGATGATAATGGACTGAACCTTTGAACCTGTAAGCCAGCCCCAATGAAATGTTGTCCTTATTAAGAGTCGCCTTGGGTATCGTGTCTGTTCACAGCAGTAAAACCCTAGGGCAGTATATATAAGTGACCCCAAAAATTCTACTGGGGGAACTTCTATAGCTGATACGTACTTTCAGCAAGATACAAGATTAACTCACAAAACTCAATTGCCTTCCTATATACAAACAATAATCAGGATGAAAAAGAAATCAGGGAAACAACACCTTTCACACTAGCCTAAATTAATATAAAACGTCTTGGAATAACCTGGGCAAGCAGGTGAAAGATATATATTAAAAACTTCTTGTGTTTGAAGAAAGAAATTGAAGAAGATATCAGAAGATGCAAAGATCTCCCATGCTCATGGGTCAGTAAGATTAGTATAGTAAAAATGGCCACCCTACCAGAAGCTCAGGATTGGTTTTGTCTAAGAATATTAAATCATTCTTTTCAAGGCAGGGAGGAGCTCTCATGGCTCCACCCCCTCCCTAAGGCTCTGTGGGCAAGTGGTGTTCAGGAGAGAGAAGAATTTCCTTCAGACAAGTAGACATTCCTTAAAGAACTCCTCACCTCTACTTCTGTAAGCACCTCTAGCAAAACCCTGGAGAATGATAATGTTTAAATGAATCACAGTCACGCAAAGCATGATGGTCCACATTACACCGATGGGAACCACAAATGCGGTACCTTGCATGTCTCCTCCAAACTCCAGAGGCTGAAGCCGTACAAACTTCTTCGGCCTCTTCAAACTAAGAACATTCTCTGTCAAGAGGCTTTGCCCTGAGGGGACACTAGGGCCCTCAGACTCTGGGGGAAAAAAAGGACAAACAATTTATCCCAAATAAAGCTCTGGGACTCCTCACCACACTTCTGTCTGGGGCTACGTGACCCTGCCTCTTTCTGTGGAATCCCATGCAATTCTGCTCCTCCCCATTCTGTGATCCTCCCCACCACTAGCTTGCGTCCAGTAGGGCTCTGAAATCGCCTCCTGCAGAAAGCCTCATTACACCAGTGACTTGTTGTAATCCCAGCCAATGCTTCCAGAAAAGTCTCAATGTCCATTACATTAGCTAGCCTTAAAATTGAATACAAATCCATTTTAATCAATATGTTGTAATAAATAGATATTAAGGCACTGCGGCACTAATGTACAGGAAGAGTAATTAACACACCAGCATTCACGGCACTCACATACCTCAATTTTCTCTACAAAATCCTTATTGAACCGCTACTTAAAAAAAAAAGTAATTGCAAACGCAATTAGAAACACTGAAGTTACATTATCGATTTTCTGCTAAAAACCTTTTTAGTCAACAAGCACAAACTACATTCATTAAATGTAAGTGCTTGGAGCTATGGTGTGAAATTCAATTCAGCCATTATCATGAATTACACTGATTATTGCTGTAATTATTTTCTCTTGGATACAACTGCATTGCTGTCCCCTTGCTAGTTCTGTTGAACATATAACCATGTTCATTTTATAGCTAATAATACTCGACCGCAGTCCTAGCAATTACTATCACTTATACAAATCATTAAGTTAAGCTACGGGTACCTAGTAAGATTCAAAAAAATTAACTAAAACATCCTTTTTTACCCTTGAAATAACTAATAGCATTGGAGAACAAGGGAGATTACAGATATTAACTGATTTGCATAGGCCTGCTTTAATCACCTGTACTTGACGTGTGGGAAATGTCTGTTGTCCTAACGCCTTTTGAGAAGAACCTTATGACAGGAACCGCCGGGTTTTGTGTGTGTTGTTTTTTTTTTTTTTTTTTTTTTTTTTCGTTTTTTTTTTTTTTCTCTTTTCTAGAAACAATCAGGCAGCCGCAGGGACCGAGCATCTGTGGCAGCGATCTGCAGGAGAAATCGGCTGTGGGCCTTCGACGTGTGGGAGGGCATCTCAAGCTGCGATCGTACCCGTGGGTTTGTTTAGGAATCTTACTAGCAAAGCAATCTTTAGGAGAGAGAGATCTGCTTTGCTTTTTCTTGAGGATGCAGTTGTGGGTCTATGCGGTTCTTACAGTAGAATCCTTTAGGACTCCCTGCACTCCGGAGGTGAGGACAGCAGGTGGAGCAGGCAAGGAAGCGATGCAACTTCCTGGTTATCTTCCGGTGGATGCCATCTCTGGGCGTCAGATGTTAGGTGTGCCTCCAGGGAGATCTGGAAGGGTGAGTAAAGAGGGGAGGGAGAAGCAGGAGGAAAGTGGAAGAGGGCAAAGGAGAGAATGAAAGGGAAGAGGAGAGGAGTGAAGAAGGTGGTGGGGAGGGAGAGGAGGGAAGAGGAAAGAAGCAGAGGAAGAAAGGGAGAGGTAAAAAGGTGGAAGGGGAAAGGGATGAGAGAGAGAGAAGGGGAGAATGGAGGGAGAAGAGAGGAGGAGGGAAGGAGGAGACGAGGAGAAAGGGGAAGGGTATTTGTAAGTTTGAGCATTATTTACCATTGGGCTGGCCGACCTATTCTCTGAGCCGGGTGCAGAACCCCAACAGCCAGCCTGTACCACCTATCTCACATGCTCCCCTCAGAGTTGGACACTAGGAAAACTGCTCACGGAGAGCAGGGTCACTTTCCCACCGTTTGGAACACGAGTGTCCTAGTCTATGGCTAAGGAACTCCTTGGCTGCTCAGCATCCCAGCTTTTGCCTTTATGTGGTCTCCCCTGCTGGATGCGGAAGGGCCTGGGTACGTGGTCTTCCCTGCTGGATGCGGAAGGGCCTGGGTACGTGGTCTTCCCTGCTGGATGCGGAAGGGCCTGGGTACGTGGTCTTCCCTGCTGGATGCGGAAGGGCCTGGGTACGTGGTCTTCCCTGCTGGATGCGGAAGGGCGTGGCACTGGGTGGGAGCCTGAGATGGAGATGAAATGAAGCAGATTCGCTGAGCATCAGAGACCCAACACCAACAGAAACGCAGAGCCTCATCCATGAAGCAGGGACGCTGATGGCATTGGAGACCCAACCACGGCAGACATGCAGAGCCTCATCTGACCATTTCTCAGGGTCTGTACATGTCCCCTCGTTGTTTGTTTGTTTGTTTTTTAAGGTGGAGAAGAGTGGAAGATAACTTCCAGAAATCAATAAACATTTTAACAAAAAAGAGAAATCCAGAGGTAGGAACAAAACGGGAAACAAAATCTTACAGGCATAAAACCCACTGGCTCTAGCATGCTATGTATCAAGTTCAAAATAAGGAGAGAAAACAAAACAAACACAAAAACGTTGACCTAAAAAGGAAGTATACAGCTAGGCCTCATTGCACACACCTTGTGATCCCAGCACTTGGGAGGGTGAAGCCAAAGAGTCATGAATTCAGATTGGGTGACATAGTGAGACACTGTGAGCGAGAGAAAAGAGAAAAGTGAGGGAGGGGAGAGAGAGAGAGAGAGAGAGAGAGAGGGGGGGGGGGCGGGGGGGGAGAGAGAGAGAGAGAGAGAGAGAGAGAGAGAAAATAAAATCCAAGAAAGGAAAACTGTAAACAAAATTAACGGTGTTTTAAAACAACCAGATGTGGACTGGAGAGGTGGCTCAGTGGTTAAGAGCACTGACTGCTCTTCCAGAGGTCCTGAGTTCAAATCCCAGCAACCACATGGTGGCTCACAACCATCTGTAAGGGGATCGGAAGCCCTCTTCTGGTGTGTCTGAAGACAGCTACAGTGTATTTGTGTAGAATAAATAAATACATCTTTACAAAAAAAAAATTAGATGTTAGTTTGTTCCTAGATCTGTTTCTTCAAGTGATATAAATTAAGACGGACACTATTTTGACTATTAAAGGAAAGAAAATAAGATAAAACGGTATCGTGTCAGGCTATCTTATCTGCTGAACAGTACTCATATTGTGTTGACTTTCTTTCCAGGATGGAGGTGGCTGGCTTGTGTCATCATTTTAGCCTCATTAGGATTTCTCCAAAGCAGCTAAGTGAATTTTCGGACCATTTGAAATATTATAAATTGGCATCCTGCATTTGTTATGAGGTCACCTTTGCTGTTCTAAAAATATACTTTTAAAAATTTTTTTAAAGAGCATTTCTTCTTGCTTCTCTTATCCAGAAAATTGCCTAAAATGGTTGCAAATTGTTTTGAAATAATCCGAATTCAGACTTTTCCCCCCCAAAACAATATATGTATAAATTTCCAGCCACTCTCAGAGAAGCAGGGACAGGTACTCCCATTCTGTCCTGTCAGGGAAGAACCATCTTTAGATGCTAACAACAGTTTGACTCTGCTCTAGTCTGGTTGGCTATCCTGTCAGACTTCCTGGGGAATCACATTAAAGAATTCAATAGGTAGACTTGAAAATTCAGGAAAAGGAAAATTAAATTCCTGGGATAGTTGAGAGTGTGTCATTCACAAGCAGTGTTTCGGCAGGAGCTTGGAGACCTGTAACGTGACCTTCAAAGGAAGCCGGTCTGTTGCATTAGCTCTGCTTAGCTGACCATGACCAGTAATTGCAGGAAGAATGAACTGGGCCCAGTACCTGAGGGCAGAAGAGCACAAAGTGGCTGGGGGTGACCAACAATGGGCGGGGTAGAAATGAGCATACGAACCCTTATTCAACTCGACCGGAGCTGCTGCAAACCCCAAATTATAATGAAGTCACTATGGGTTTCCTGCCCCTAGAGACCAGAAGGAAGAAAAGAAGGGGTTGTCCTGAGATCGGGATTTGGGGGCAAGAAACGACACCATGGCTTTATTCTTCAATCACACACAGCCTGTGTCTTCTCCCACCTGCGTGCCTCTTCTCTGACTCAGTTGCTGTGATTCCTCCACAGGTTCCTCATTCAAGCCCCTGACTTTGAATTCTTCCAGCAGCACAGTAGGCCTGCTGGTGGGAAGAGAGCTTTGAGGTTAAGGATGGACCCCGATCTGAATTTCTGCTCAGCGGTTGACTAACTGTGTGACTTTCAGTAACCGAAGGTCTCTGGGCTCCATTTTCCCAATCTGCAGAATGGAGATAATGATGAACAGGACATCAAATGTGAAAGACAAAATGGGGCCCCCAGGGAGTCGCTCGGAGCTTCCAAAGTGGGACGGGAACAGCGGTATGCTCCAATCGGTTCCTGCAGACCAGTCCAGAGAGCCCATTATTAAACTGTCAGGAGTTCTCATCCAAAATCAGCAACACCAGCATGAAAATCAGCTTGTTAGGGTACGGCTCTGGCACAGTGCTTACCTTACCTGTGAGAAGCCTGGATCTGATACTCAGCACTGAAAAGGATCAAGTGATTTAATACATACATATATGTACATACATACATACATACATACATACATACATACATACATACATACAAATGTCAGTTAATTGAAGGAAGCAGACTGGGACTGTGGGTCAGTTGGTAGCATGCCTGCCTAGTGTGCATGAAATCCTGGGTTTAATTCCTAGCACCAACCAAACCAAGCACGGCTATGCTCCCCTCCAATCACAACACTTGGAAGGTAGAGGCAAGAAAATCAGTTCAATGTCACCATTCACCTCTTAGTGAGTTTGAGGCTGGCCTGGGCTACATGATACACTGCCTGGAAAAAAAACAAAAACAAAAACAAAAAACAAAAAACAAAAAAAAAACAAAAAACAGCTACTTGGAAGTTCTTGTCTCCTAATGATGACCCATGACCCACATTTTGCTCTGACCTATGCTTTGGAGATTATTCACACCCCAACTTGTGCAACATGGAAATACCATGGTGAAGCCCCACATGGACTAGAATGTGGACAAGGAAGCTTCCAGGTAGGGTCAAACAAATGGGGCTAGACCTCAAAGAAGCAGAAATAGGAGAGGATTGCCAGGTGCCAGCTTCCCTATGGACGATGGGCAGATTCCTCCCAGAAGTCCACCTGCCTTCCCCCTGGGTCCTTACCTGAATTCCTCTGTTAGGTTTAAACTACCTTAGGTTGGTATCTGCATCCCAATCTGTGCCGATGAACAAGACACAAGATTAATGTGGATATCGCATACCCTCCTGGAGGCCATTTCCATCCTCTCTCAGCTAAGCATAATAGCAGAGCACTAATAACCAGTCAGCCATTGGTGACTTTGTTCTAATCGCTGCATAATGTACGACATATACCAGAAACACCCTGATGTCTCTCCTCATCACCAAGAACAATGGTTGTACTGACTGGGTCCCACAGAACCCTCGGTTTCCCGGCAGTACTTGGTCTTACTCCAGCTAAGGTATATATAACTACTCCAGGCTGTACGTTAATTACTGTGACACCACACCAACGATCCAATTAAGTCTTAACTATTTACTTAAGAGAAAGCTCTGTTCATCAAAGAAAATGGGTTGGCCACTCACAAGTCAGGACATCTGTAGGTGAACCACAAGAGATCGGCTTGTTCTTTATGCTTCCAATAGGCTTACCAGCCATTCTGCTTTCCAAGAAAATTGAATGTTTGTAATTTTCCATTTTTTCCCCAATAAAATTAGAACTCTGTCTGCTTACTGGTCACCCCCTCCACCAACCCAGCTTCCTCCACACCTGTCTTTACTAACCTTATTTTCCTTTTAATAATGGTTTCTGGCATAAAGAAGGCCACAGCTTCTTCCAGTCCAGCAGTTTCTGTGGTACTGAGATGGCCAGTGCTGCCGAATAGAGAAGAGAAGCAAATAATGTGTGTACACACACATGTGCACACATGCACACAGACACACACAGACACACACACACACACACACACACACACAGCAGTTCTCCCCACTGACCACCACAGGTGAGAAGACTGGGTGGATATCCACAGGGGAGAGTGAACTTTAAGATAAACAAGAAGAAGAGCATGCGGTTCTTCAAATGAATAGCTAACTCTCACAGACAGCACAAGCTCCTACCATTAGCTCCCATTCCTAAGGGACAGGGGGTAATCCAAGAAACAGATTTCAGAGCAGCCAGCCAGACTAAGGTTCAACTTTCGCTCTCACCAAAACCCTGATGTATCCAAAGTTCCACTTGCACATGACTGATAATTAGAGTTGGAAAATCAAACTATTTGAAATGTTGCTTGATTCCCGTAAGTATCCAAAAATAGAGCATTCAGCATGAAAGTTGTAAATAAATATTTGGCTTTGCAAATGACAGTCATTTCTCGAGAGTCATTCTGGTGGCAAGGGAATCAGGTACTCTGGGCCAGACGTGGCTACGTGACTAGTTTGAGTCCAACCTGAGGTACATGGCAATATTTTGTCATGGGATGGAGGTGACGAGGGTGACAAGGGCATATGAATGAGTTCTTGGGTAAGCAGTACCACAGTTAAAGGTGTCTAGTCTAGAACTCACTCTTCCTTCAAGAATTATTACCCCTCAAGCGTGGTTTGGCATATCCAACTGCAGTTTAGAAAAAGGGTTTCTTTTTATGACCAGGGCTTGCAAACCACAGCCGTGTTTTTGTATTGCCTTTGAACTCAGACTGTTTTTAATGTTTTAAGTTCTTTTTAAGACAAATAACAATATTCCTGGACTTGTACAAACTATATGAGATGCAAACTTGAGTGTTCCTGAGTAAAGTTTTAGCTGGTGCCCATTCACTATGGCTGTTTTCACGTCAAAACAGAGATGTATCATCCAGACAGATACTGTATGCTTGCGAAATCTGGATATTTATTATATAGCCCTTGGCATCAAAGTATGTCAACCCTGGCATTCAGAAATAGATGATTTCTTAGAGCATTAGTCTGTTTACATGACTGTCACATGATATCAGAGACTGACTGTGTTAAACAGCATACATTTATTTCTCACAATTCTAGTCCAAGATCAAAATATCTTCAGGGTTAATGTCCAGTGAGTATTCTTTCTCTAGATCTAGTATTCTTTCTATAGATTGCTGGCTTCTCACTGTGTGCCTGCACAGCCCTTCCGTGGTACATATGTGTAGAGACAGCAGTGAATCCTGGTCTTCCTAGAAGATCACCAATCCCACCAGATCCATACCTCTTCTCCATGATTAGCTCTGAGCTGGCACTCAGGACACTAAGGGTGTACATGCACACACACTTCATTCAGTTCTTTGCCTCTCTGCCTCTCATTCCCATGTGGCTCTGTGTGAGCCTCTCCTCTCATCAGCAGGTGTTTGTGTGGGTCACCTCTTAGTACTCTGGAGAAAGACTCCGTCGTGTCAAGTTGTACCCACTGCCCTTCTTAAAACATCTGCCACAGGCTATGTGCTCATTAAACAGGTAGATGTATGCAAACATGGCCTTCAGTCTTTAATCCAAGACTTGAAATTATTTGAGCAAAGAAAAAGAAAGAAGCTGTAAACCTCGGAGCTTTTTTGTGTCTTCACCAATCTGGAACAACATCCGAGATATGCTCAGTGCTGTGCAGAAACTCAGAAATATGAAAACAGATGATCCTCAGAAGCGTGCAGTGCCTTAGCAGCTGGGTCCAACGACGCTGAAATGGATGGAACATTGGGCAAAAAAATCCCAAAGTCTAGTTTTTTAAATGGCCGATGGGCCGGGTGTGGCAGTGCACACCCTTAATCCCTGCACTCGAGAAGCAGAGGCTGGTGGCTCTGTGTGAATTAGAGATCAGTCTGGTCTACATAGAGAGTTCTAGGCCAGCCAAGTATACATAGTGAGACACTCTCGAAGAAAGAGAGAGAGAGAGAGAGAGAGAGAGAGAGAGAGAGAGAGAGAGAGAGAGAGAGAGAATAGATCAATAACTGCAAAGAGAATTCAAACAAACAGATAAAAGAAGTAAAAACACGAACTCGGGACAAGCATAGTATCACACATCCACAGTATCAGTCCTTCGGAGGCTAAGAGAGAAAGCTGTGGGGTGTGTGTGTGTGTGTGTGTGTGTGTGTGTGTGTGTGTGTGTGTGTGTGTGTTAGTGCTATGGGAGACAGGGAATATGACTGGAAAGAGGGAAAGGAAAAAGCAAAAGGAATTCAAATGATAAACCAGAAAAATCAATAACGTAGGTGAGAAATTGACCAAGTAACTAGAGATTCTGAAGGAAAAAAATTACATAAATGCTACAAATAAATTTAGTCAGTCAAATGCAAAGCACAGTAGAAAGTATTACTAGTAGACTAGGTCAGGTAAAAACTGAATCCAAGCCCAAGAAATAAAGAAAAAACTATCAAGACTCCAACTTTCAAGAACTCTGGGGATAGTCAAGAGACAAAATTAAGAATTCACTGGGCAGAAACTGAGATACAAACTGAAAAGGAGAAGAAAATTTCCAATCTCAAAGGGAGCATGTAGAGTCCCAAACACTCATTCCCCTCAAAGGGTGTAACCATGCATATTACAATTAAAATGATGAAATTACAGAACAAAGGATGTATGTTGAAAGCCACTGGGGAAAAACCACAAATTATTTACAAAGACAAACTCATATTAGAAGCCCCAAAAAAGTTCAGAAACCCTTAGAATATACTTAGAATATACTTCAAGCTCTGAAAGTAAATAAATGCTAACCAAGATTGTTATGCCCAACAACTTTATCTTTTGAAATTGATGAAGAAACAAAGACATTCTAAGATTAGGGCCCCAAAGCAATCTCTGGCTGCTAAGCTAATATGGGGGGGAAAAGGCTGTCACAAACATCAGTACTCGGGGAAGAATTAATTTCATGAACAGGACAAGTAACCAAATGAAATTAGGAAAGCAATCAACCATGATCAACTCAGTGAAAATAGGAAATTTTCAAATACATATAAAAAAAAAAGTAAAAGGACAGTGCTCAAAACAACCAGAGAAAAAATAGGAATTGGTAAATACATGTTAATAATAACACTAATTGTAAATGACTTTTAACCCTTCAACCAAAAGACACAGGCTGCATAACTGGACTAATAACAAGGTCAAAGTGCCTGTTTTCTGAAAGAACCACACCTTACTGGGGAAGAAACACAGACACTGGAAGTGAAAGGACAAACAGTGATACACCAATCAAATGGAAGCCAAAGAGAATCAGCAGTGTCTACAGTCATGTCTAATAAAATAGAATGTGATGGTTTGTATATGCTTGTCTGTAGGGTTAGTGGGGTGTTGGGCTGTAGGAAAGCCCCAGGACACCACTCACTCTGGGTGTGGGAAAGTGCTCTTTGAGGCACTGCCGGTGCTGGCTCTGATTCTCAGGCTCTTGGACATTCAGGCACCTCTGGAAGCTGTGGAAGAGCTGAGAACAGAGTGGGGGCCCGAGGGCTGAATCTAGCCCTGGGCTGAGAGGGAAAGGAGGAGAGCTCCATCTGGTCCACAGGGAAAGTCTCTGGCTAGGCGGTGGGCTTGAGCTTGGCTTGGTTGTGGCTGAGAGTGCAGAGAGGCCTTCTACGGGAAAATAGATGGTGGCCATATGGGCAAAGGCCTTCTCTGTGACTTCCCACAGCAGTCCATGGTTTGTTTTTTTTTTTTTCCTTTTCTTTTTTTCGGAGTTGGGGACCGAACCCAGGGCCTTGCGCTTGCTAGGCAAGCGCTCTACCACTGAGCTAAATCCCCAACCCCCCAGTCCATGGTTTCAAGACATTTATTGTCATAGTGGAAAGTGAATGAGTAAAACCATACCTCACTTCTCAGAGTGGACCTGAGATTAAATACCTTTTGCAAGGAGGAATGTCTGGGAAGGAAAGTGTCATTGGCTAAGCCTTCCAGGTTTTTAGGTACTTCATTAAAATGGAGATCTGTCTTGAGCCTATGTGACCACAGGTCATATCCTCTACATGTGAAGGGGCTTGAGGTGTTGCCCTTATGTGACTGATGGCCACAAATCTATTGGGGGCTGCAGCTAATTATAGGGGCCTGGTGCCCCCAAACAAGCAAAACTCCTACCATCCGTTCAGAGTCTCTGGGGTCTTTAGCCTTAGCTCAACCAGGAAACCAGCCTACCTTTCATGCCCAGGGAGTGATACTATTAGAAGGTGTAGCCCTCTTGGAGTAAGTGTGGCCTTTTTGGAGTAGGTGTGTCACTGTGGGTGTGGGCTTTAAGACCCTAATCCTAGCTGCCTGAAAGCCAGTCTTCCACTAGCAGCCTTCAGATGAGGTGCTCTGACTGCACCATGCCTGCCTAAATGCTGCCATACTCCCAACTTGATGATAATAGACTGACACTCTGAACCTGTAAGTCAGTTCCAGTTAAATTTTGTCCTTTAAAAGAATTGCTTTGGTCATGGTGTCTGATCACAGCAGTAAAACCCTAACTAAAACAGAAGTTGGTACCAGGAGAGGGGTATTGCTATGATAGGCTTGACCATGCTTTTGTTTGGAAGAATGTGGATTTTGGAACTTTGAGTTTGGAAAGTGGTGAAATGCTTTAAATGGGATTTAATGGGCTATCCTAGTAGGAATATGGAAGCCTTTGTTGCTGAGAGTGATTTGAAATATGCAGACCAGGCCCAAGAGTAGCTGAGAAGAATTTTAGTATGTGGCATAGAGGCTATTTTTGTGGTATTTTGGTGAAGAATGTTGCTGCTTTTTCCCCTTGTCTGAAGACTCTCCATGAGGCTAAGGTAAAGTGATTTCTATTAATTTCATTAATAAAGCAAATATCAAAAAGGCCCAGAAAAGACTTTGTTCTCTGGTTAAGTCTCATGAAGAGCATTTTGAACAAGTGTAGCAAGCTTAGAAAGCAAAAAGATAAAATATAAAATTTAAGTATTAAAAGGGCCCCAGGAAGTGAAGTGGAGCTGAATATTGTGTTCCAAGAAATAGCAGATTAAGGAAATGCGACTTTTGGAACAAAATCCTATCCAGCTAAATTTAGATCCAGGCATGGTGATACACACATTTAATCCCAGGAGACAGGTATGCAGATCTCTGAGTTCAAGGTTGATCTACAAAGCAAGATCCAGGACAGCCAAGCTTATGCAGCAAAGGAGTCGGAAAATAGAAAACTGGTGATAATGTAATAGAAAAAGGGTATCATGTTCCAGCTCCTGCAAGCAGCAGAACCTGGCAGCTTCAGCCATTCGACTCTGGCTTTAGAGTGAAAACTAGAAAGGACTATTGATGCTGGTTAGCTGGAGCCAAGAAATTAGTGGTGATTAAGAAGAGACCAACATCACTAAGCTGAAATCTTGTGGGAAGCATTTTTTGAGAGCACAAAGAAGCTGTGTTCTAGAGATAACCAAGGTTGTACCTTGTGCTACAGCTGTACTTGGTAATGTGTAAGAGTCACCCACGTGGTACTGGTTTTGAAGGCATGAAGGGGTCATGAAGAGCAGCTGAGGTGTGGCACTGTGCGATGCCATGGAAGGCCATTGGTAAGGTGCAGCCTCAGTTGCAATTTACGGCCCAGGACTGAATGGGGTGATGTGAAGGATTTAAGGCTTAGCACCATGAAGAGAGCCTATGAGAGGCTATTTGCAGCAGAAGACTCAAGTGTATTGGGGATGCCAGTACCATGGGGTGATCACCAAGAACAACAGAGGCAATGGAGTGGATCAAACTGAGCTTAGAGTGCTACAGAGGGCAGAACTGGAGAAGTGACACCAGCCCTTTGGAGGAGCCCAGGAGATCATGTATGGATCCTAGACATTGAAACAAGAAGCTGTAACATTGAAGTTGCCTTGGGTACCCCAAGACTTTCAAGATGCCAGAGCCTTAGGATATTTGCTGAGGAAAGCTGCTAACAGGGAGTGGAACCAGCCTGGGAAAAAAAGTTTGTTGTAGTCAACAAAGATGATAAAGGACTTGGAGATCTGAAGACTGCTGTGACGTCAGACATGGGGATGCAGGATTTGGAGTTTGCCCAACTGGTTTCCTGTCTTGCTTTTGGGATTACAGTTAAGAGATTGGATGAATCTCAAAAGAGATGTTGAACTTTGGACTTTTAACACTTTTAAGACTGCTATAGACTATGGGGACTTTAGAAGATGGACTAAATATATTTTATTATTATGCTATGGCTAGGTGTGGCTGCCATGGTCTCATATATTTTAACATGCATATAGGGGCCAGGGAGTAGAATATGGTTGTTTGAATATGCTTGGCCCCTGGAGTGGAACTATTTGGTCGTGTGGCCTTGTTGGAGTAGGTATGGCTTGGTTGGAAATGTGTCACTGTGGGTGTGGGCTTTAATACCCTCACCCTAGTTCCCTGGAAGCATTCTGCTAGCAGCCTTCAGATGAAGATGTAGAACTCTCAGCTCCTTCTGCATCATGCCTGCCTGGATGCTGCCACATTCCCACTTTGATGATAATGGACTGAATCTCTGAACCTGTAAGCCAGCCCCAATTAAATGTTGTCTTTATGACTTGCCGTGGTCATGGTGTCTGTTCACAGCGGTAAAACCCTAACTAAACTATAGACTCAACCCAGAATTAGAAGAGATAAAACCCCTGATTATTAATAAGGGAACAATCCATCAAGAAGTTTAACAATTATAAAGAAAGAAATGTGCAATAAATGCTGGTATATCCAATTTATAAAACAAATATTACTGGACATAAAGAGGTGAATGAATCCAAGTGCAGTAAGAGTAGGTGACATAAATATTCATCAACAGCAAGGTTATTCTAAACAACAACAAAAATATCAACCAAAAATTTAGAGGCCAGCCTGGAATGTATGAGACCTTCTCTCCAAAAGTAAATTAAGTAAGTAATACTAATAAATGAACTTTAAATAAATAATTCAGTGGTGCATTTCTAAGTCTTAGAAAGGCAAGAACAAATGAAATTCAAAATTAATATGTGGAAATATTTTTTTAAAACACCAGACAAGGGGGCTGGAGAGATGGTTCAGCAGTTAAGAGCATTGTTTGTTCTTCCAGAGGTCTTGAGTTCAATTCCCAGCAACCTCATGGCAGCTCACAACCATCTATTCTGGTATCTGATGCCCTTCTCTGGCATCCATACATACATACAGACAGAGCGCTCATTTACATAATATTTTTTTTAAAAACCCACCAGGCAAAAAATTAATTAAATGGAGACTAAATAAACAATTCAAAACAATGAAACAAAGAGCTGGTTTCGAAATAAAGAATCAACAGAAAATTTAAAAAAGAAAACAAGGAATTAAAGAAAAAGGAGAGCTAAATAACTAAAGATTAAAAATAATTTTTACTATGACAATTACCAATAAAACATAGATCATTTGAAAACTTATATTCTGATAAAGTTGAAAAGTCAGGAATAGTGAAACTTGTAAATGCCTAAGACTCCCAAGACCAAACCAAAAGGACAAAACCAATAATAGTTTATCTATTATCACCAGAGAAATCAAAAACAGACCCATCTCACACAAGTCAGAATAACTACCATCAAAAAAAAAAAAAAAACAATAACAAACAAACAAACAAAAAGCCCACAAACAATGGGGCCGGAGAGCTGACTCGATGGTTCAGAGCAGTTGTTGTTCTTACAAATGACCTTGGTTTGTGTCCCAGAACCCATGTGGCAGCTCACAAACGGGAGGAGTCCTAGACCTGATTCCTACCCTACTTCCATATTGTTTTTCCCACCTCAAAGGTACATTGCATCCAGAAATGGAGTGAGTCAGGATCTTTCCACCTTTCATTTCAATGAGTCTGTAGTTTAATTAAAAGTAGAATAACATTTACATACATAATCATCCCACCTCCACAAGAGGCAGCTAAGAGCTTCTTATGAATGCGCAGCCTGCCTCGGCCTTGGAGAGGGTTTCACACAGCTCTCCTGAAGATCTTTGCCTTTCTTCCGGGGCAATGTTGACACACTGTATCAATGAGAAACTTAGCTGAATAAAATCTGTTGGAGGCTTAAATGAACCACTCTTCCTGCCAGTTGTTCATATCTGGGACAAAACAGACACAGATGCTCAGTACAGAGATCATTTGTGTGCACACAAGTGCTTGGTGCTTTGGGGACTCTTGCAAGCAGCACTGCCCAGTTTGATCTCCGTTACCGAAAGTATCCATTGCTCTCCGTTTATGTTTGCTGCAGAACAAGGTGGAGGCCCTGGGGAGAGAAAGTGACCTGTCCAAGGTTAACTGGGAGACTAGGTTTCTGTTCTTGGTCCTTCCCACCGTTTCACACCATAAGATGACCTTTCCTGTGCTTTTCTGGGATTGGCCTTTTGCCAAAACTTAGTGTCACGGCAGTCAGAGTGACATTCTCAGTGAAGAAACCATAGAGGTCTAAGAGTTGGGAGATGCTAGAAAGACAAAGGTTCAGAGGAAAAGCCCTTGAAGGCCACCTGGGTTCAACACAAATTCTGTCAGTAACTGCCCTCAAGACCCATGGCCGTTTGTCTGTCTCTGGTAAACATCTGGAACTTCAGTGTTGAAAGAGAACGGAATCCATAAGGCATTTGTTTTGTAAGCACAGGGACCCAAGTTTAATCCTACAGAACCCACATGAAAATCCAGAGATTGTTTGCATACCTATAATCCTAGAACTAGAGATGATAGAGACAGGTAGAGCCCAGGAACTCATTGGCCAGTGGGAGGAGCCTAGGCTGGGAGTCCCACATCTCACTGAGAGGCCCTGTCTCACATAAACAAGGCTGATGTCTCTTAAAGAGCTGTACCCAAGGCTGACTTCTGACCTATACCTACACGGGCACACACATGCATGGGTACTCCACTTACAAAGGCACACACATGCACACAAACGTGTGTAGACTTGTGTACACATATGCACACACACACACACACACACACACACACACACCATCTGAAGCTTCCCTGGGCTCCCATTTGAGGTCCTCACGTATCCAGGAACCCTGACTGTAACATCAGTTCTGGGTGCAGGATCAGCAATCTAAGCTAAGCCCACAAGCCTATTCATTGAATCAGCAGTGACCACAGGCCAAAGACAGTCCAGTCAGAAAAGACTCCAGGACTTTCGAAGTGAATGCTGGGACAAAGACCCAGCAGATGTAATCTTCTGGGAGCTACCGGAAGCCATCTTGGGAATGTGAAGGGAAATCTGCTTGAAGAAGAAGTGGGCACCCTAGAAGTCAAAAGCACAGAAAGAAAACTGAGTCCATTACTACAGTAGTGAGTCTCTGATGCGAAGCCTCCTTCAGTTACTTGAAATAGTAAATTGCCACAGATGTCATTTTGAGTTGGGTTTCCTATTAACTACCCCAAAACACCATGATTCCCAGAGCCTTCTCAACTAAACACTAATAATAATAATAATAATAATAATAATAATAATAATAATAATAATAATGATAACAACAATAACATTATCCACCTTCGTGTGTGTGTGTGTGTCTGTGTGTCTGTGTGTGTGTAGACTGATATATACAAAATCTACATTGTGAGAGCGAAGAGTCTTCCAATCTACTTGTGGGTGGTTGGAATAAAAAAGTACCTCTGAGATAAATATCACATTTAACAAAACCATGCTGTCCATACGTTTACAACAGGCTCATTTTGGGTGTTAGTCTTAAATTGTGTCTGTTGGAAACAGCCGCTACAAGAGAGCAGAGCTATTCTGTCATAATGGCACCGTGTATGATTTTTCCCGGTGATTTTACTATCTTTTCCCCAGTATCCCCTGGGTTAGTGTCTTTAACCTATTATGTAATGATATTTCAGGGCCTGGAAGATGAATTGCTCTCCGTGTAAAATATGGCAGCAGATCTATACCCCTAAGCTCTGATAATTAGTTTTTAATGTAACTACAATTCTTCTGAGGAGATGTTTTTGAGCTCTAAAATCTTCTTAAAAGCATCCCTTAGGCTGAAATTAAGTTGGAAGGAGTGTCATGGAGGTCTGTAGTGAGAAGTGAGATGGGCTCAGGTTACCAACCCCTTCTGACGTGATTCATGTGCCTCTGGCAGTGCAGTGCAAGGCTGGACCTCCCTCTCACCTCTCTGACCAGGCCTGTCACTGCATGCAGCCACCAAGGCAAAGGGAGAAAATGTACTTCATCAATAGACCTGACATAAAGTAATGGTTACAAATGGGTTTTAGAGCTGGGGTGGGGCTGAACAGTGTGGGGCTCAAAGTGCAGCTTAGAAGGAACTAGGCTGACCAGGGCCACTGCTGCAGTGCACCTGAGGGCCTTTCTCGGTCCAAACCATTAGAGAGGTGGGCATATTCTAATGCATCAACAAATATGTATTTTAGTTAAGACATTTATTCCTGAGAATGTCAGCTATCCCCTGGGATTTTTGGAGCCACAGGCCCCAGCTGCGCACCTTGTCTGAAACGTGCAGGCCTCTTGCTCCATTTGGATAGTCTCCCTAAAGAAAGAGTTGTTTGTTCTCTGCAAAAACCGAACAAGTCAACTTGTCCATATAGACTGAAGGGTACTGTGGTCTGGCACTGTTGTCAACCTTCCCAACGCTGCAACCCTTGAATACAACTCTTCATGTGTGGTGAGCCCAATCCTAAAATTATTTCATTGCTACCTTATAACTGTAATTTTGCTACTGTTAAAAATTGTAATGTAATTTCCTATGTTTTCTGGTGGTCTTCGGTGACCCCTGTGAAAGGGTTGTTTGACACCCTCTGAGCTGAGAATCGCTGGTCTAGGCCATTGGGCCAGGATAAGCTTAACCAGCCCTGGAATGAGAGGGACAATTAACATGAAGAGTACAGGGGACAAGGTGGCTCAGAATGCTAGGTTCTCTGTGAACTCCAAATCTCCTGTGTTTAGAGGATCTGTGAAAAGGTTTCCCTTCCCTTTGCCTGAAGCTACCCCTCCCGCCCACCCACCACCCACCAAAACCTTGAAAGTGTTTTGAAGCCAAGACACAGCAAAGAAGTTTGCTTTGATCATCAGGCACCCTTAAAGGCAGTCTCTAATAGCATCCTCTGGCCTGGGTTTCACCAGGCCTAATTAGTCTCTCCTTGTGATGTGAGGTCCCATGCATGGTCAAGGACGATTCACAGAGAAACTGGAGGGACCGAGATTATTTCCTTTGTCCATCTTTTTGATGGTCTGGTGAAAAGAATGTCACCAAAATTTGATCTTTCTGCCTTCCAGGGCAGGGGGTGGGTGGGTGGGGTGTGTGAAAGGATAGGTGATGGACCCATTTCAACCTACTACAAAAAGCATTTCTATAAAAGTAGTGTACATGAGGGTGATTTGAGGGGGTCACTTCCTGATGATCCTAGTTGATACAGCAAGTACCACATGGGATTCCAACTATCCTTTATGTCCTATTTTAAACATGACACTTTTTTTCTCTGGGAGGTTTGGAAGACTGTTGGTATGTTGCTCTGTTCTGTTTGTGGCCGAAGACAAATCTGTAAGCACTAAACCCCAAGGAACTGAGCGGGCTAAGGAGGACTCTCCGATCAGTATTCTGCCCAAACCAAGATGGGGCCTCTCAAACATCCATGTTTGCCATGGTGAAGGTCACAGAAAGCAGGACCAGGAGAGGACAACGTATGGACATGAAGACTGCCTGTCTCAGCCCACTGGGGCTGCTGCAACTATACCCAGGCAGCTATAAATAACCTGCCTTTACTTTTCATAGCTCCAGAGGATGCAGAGACCAAGATAAAAATGTTGGCAGATGATGTGTCGAGCAGAGATCCATTCTTTAAAGGCGACATCTCCTGCTATGAGAGGGATGGCGGATGAACATATTCCCTTCACATTAGTCCCATTTGTGACACAATACCTCCAACGGCTCTTTTCTGGATTACTTTTCTCACTTCCGTGATCAAAGACCTGACAAGAAGCAAGTCACACTTGAGAGATAGGGCCCGTCGTGGAGGGAAGGCATGGTAGCAGGCGTGTGAGCTCTCCCTGCATCCACAGCCAGGAAGCAGAGACCCCATTGCTGGTACCCTGCTCAGTTTCTCCTCCCTATTCCATCCAGGACTCCAGCCAATGGGATGTTGCCATATTTAGGATGGGTCTTCCCATCTCCATTGATTAGCCTGGACAATCCTTCACTGACATGCCCAGAGCCTGCGTTCCTTGGTGACTCTAGATTGTGTCAAGATGATCACCAATGTCAACCAGCAGAGTGTCTCGATCACAATGGGGAATTAGGTGTCAACATGAATTTTGAGACACTCAGACCAAAATCTGAGAAACTGTTTTACAGAATAAAGTCTCTCCTAATTTTCGTTTCGGAGGACAGAACAGGACTGATAGTCTCGAGGTACAAATAAAAAGACGCCAACCCACAAAGGAAGCGCATTGAGACTGCGAGCCCCAGGAGTGAGGGATGAACCTCACTGTCCCACACACTGAGAGAGGGATGATAATGGGGTGGAAACAGTGGCTCCCATTTCCACCAAATCTTTGCCATATGTTTAGCAAGAATCAACCTGTGGCCTGGGGTGACTGAGAGAAAGGAACCCAAAGACCCTGGGAGGAAAGGCTAAAGTGAACGAAGCTAAGAGAAGGAGGTCAGTCTCGCATGACTGAGGGACCAGAGAGAGTGGAGCAACAGACAGCGCAAGGTGGAAGATTAGCTCTGCATCCGAGCGGCAGGGTCCAGACTTTGGGATGCTGGATGGGGTAGGGCTGAGAAAGGCCTCGCGCGTCAGAGTAAGGTTTTAGAGTTTATTGGTGAATAAAGGAAACTCATTGACTAGTTGAGAGTGGCACAACAGAGGGACTGGCCTGTCAGCAGCACAGAGGGTAGATGTCACAGGCACACCAAAGGAAAGACAGGCCACATGGGACATGATGGTGACTGTGCCCACAAGGCCTGGAGGCCCAGGCAGGATGTGGGAAAAATCAGTAGCAAGTAATTCTTCGTCTACCTCAGACATGGGGTTGGTCTTCTGGGCTCAGGACAAGGCAGAAGATTGGAAGTGGTCTCCATGCCCAGTGAGTTTAATTAGCTTTGTTGTATTTCTTGTGAATGTATCTTCTTTGAGCAGCTAGCTAAATAAACGAAAGAGACCTGGTTGGTTTCTGGATTACATCATTTTCAGTGATCCTGGTCCTCTGTACCTCAGTGGTTGCCAGTGAACCATCCCTGACACCCATGCCTTCCTGTGTCCAAGCCTAGGCTTCTGGAAGATTTGGAAGCTTCTACTTTAAACCTTTGTATAAAAAGTCCATCCACCAACTGAGTGCTCTGATACTGTGAAAAGAAATGCCCTGGAACAAGGACAGAGAGAGAGACTGGGGGTTTGGGGAGGGAGGAGGGAGAAGGGAGGAAGGGGGGACAGAAGAGGAGGAAGAGGGTGGGGGAGGAGGGGGAGGAGGGCGAAGGGAGGAGGGAGAGGTGCCTCATCTTTAAGTAGTTCCTGGAACGATAATGGATCATAGAAAAATGTTTCTCCAAATTCTATAAAACTCACTTTCATGGGAACTATGTCTCTCAACTCCTGGGGAGGGTCCCAGCAGTCACGTTGGTAACTACAGCACCCCTGACCATGTTGTTGGCCTGGGGATGGAATTTAGAATTGAATCTGGTGTCTCCAGAGACCATCTAGGATAGAGCTATACAGGCTTTCCCAGTTATTTGAGAGCCATCTTCAGCCATGACATATGTCTAGGAGAAAGAATAAAGACATATAAAGAATGAAGAATAAAAAGACCTCATCTCAGTTCACAACATTAACCAATCCCTGCATCCTCTGTCTCTCATGAGTACCTGCAGTAATTTAAGTCATCGTGAATGGTTTATAATCCCCATTTGTAATTAGAGTGACCTCATCTTATAAACAAGTGAAAAGTAGTATGTGTATACATATATAGTGTGTATATATATATATAGGTATTTATATGCATACAACTAGCAAGTTCTCCACTTGGTATGGTTTGAGTGTAAAATGTCCCCCACAGGCTCATGCTTGAGCATGTGGTAGCCCTGTTTTGGAAGGTTATGCAATCTTAAGGAGGTAGAGCTGTCTCAGAGACCCTCGAAGGTTATCTTCCTGCCAACATTCTGCTTTCTGCTCCACTGGAGCCACCAGACCATAGTGGGCTAAATCCCCTCAAACTGTGAGACAAAACCAATCCCCCCAAGTTGCCTTTGTCAGGTAGCCTGACACA
Organism: Rattus norvegicus; assembly: GCF_021556685.1. Classification (NCBI taxonomy): domain Eukaryota; kingdom Metazoa; phylum Chordata; class Mammalia; order Rodentia; family Muridae; genus Rattus; species Rattus norvegicus. The sequence goes on along the minus strand of NC_141534.1, from coordinate 199,318,346 downwards.
GAAGAGAGAAAAGCAATGTCCACCAGTGATTAACTAATCTACCATGTGTCTCTTCCGATGCCTCCCTCAAACAACAACAGCATAGGAACTGTTCTCTGCGTGAAATGAAGCTTTCTTCAGATTAGCTGTGGTTAGGCTGGGTGGAAAGGATGAGTGTCAACCTAAGAGAAGCAGCAATCCACAGACCAGGAGCCAAAGGAGATCATCCCACCCAATCACACAGGAGGTCTCTTCAACAGTGTCTGGGAATGGTCAACAATGACCCACCCTCCAAAAATGAAGGGGTTCTAAGAGCACAGACCCCTTCTCCATGACAGTGCAGCCGCAGGAGCAGAAGGCTGTCGTGATGGATGTGGCCGTGAAGCTCCCGCCAAGTGGAACTTTCAAGCAAATTGAACTTATGCCATCCATCACCAAGGGTGGGAGGCTGGGACCCATTCTTCTGTGTCAAGGGCAATTGGCGACAGGGATGGGGGAGCAAGCCATGACTTAGGGCTCGCAATTCCACCCACTACATTCTTAAGGAGCTAAGGTAAAGCTACAGACTTGAGTCCATCTGGCAACACTTCTCACTCAGACTCTGAGAAGCAAGTCCTAGGGTGTAACGAGTCTGGGAGAAAAGGCTCCAGTGGGGTAGAAAGCAGAGCCATTCAAGGGAATGTTTCCTGTCTTCGTGGGTACGACCCTTTCTGCATGCCTTGCCCTCTGAAGAAGTGAGGGGAGATGCTTTTAAACCACATTTTACATTCCCTTCGGCCCATCCTCTTAGGGACCTTGGTGGCAAAGCAGGTGATATTAGCATCCTATAGCCAGCTAGTTCTAGAAGAGAGAGTGGTCACATGGCTGCTCCTAACCCCGGGAACATGTATGTGATCAGTCATTTGATGGCACATGTTACATTAAGGCAAGCTGGAATCTTCCACAGAACACTTCTTTTCCAGCTGCCCCATGTGTAGAACCCCACACCTCACCACGTGCTTTCACATGTGGTTCTTCACGACGATGGTGGTGATGGTTCTCGTAGCTAAATGTGTGTGTAGCAGATGCTGTCATGTGTGCTTATCTCTGCCAGATGTCTCCTCAGGCTGTCACCGGCCTTACGGGGTGAGGATGCTACCATCTCCTCATACAGGGGACAGATGAGGAAATGCAGACCCAGAAAGGAAGCTGTTAGCCTTGCGGCCGCACCACCAAGAAACATCTGTTGCACAAATCCCCATGGTTGAGCTTCACTCGAGGGCCACTCTTCGACCCGTTCTGCGTTGACAGGCAATTGCTTCAGCGAACGGATGGCAGAAAGGCCCTGCCTTTTCTAAGGATGGCTCTGGACCTTGGTGATCTAGTCTGCAGCTTTATCCCATAGCACCAGCCTTATCCTGGCCTACGGTGAGAGCCACAAGGCCCTAGGTTAGATGCTCAGTGTTACATAAACCAAAAGAACATACCCGTAATCCCAGTCCCGGGGGAGCTGAGGCAGGAAGTTCTTGAGTTCAACATCATCCTGGGCTACACAGTAAATTTGAGACCGCCCTAGGCTACCCTGTTTCAAGAAACTGAAATAATAAATAAATAAATAAATAAATAAATAAATAAATAAATAAATAAATAAATAAATAAGAGAATGCCCTTGTTTCAGGACATACACACGGAATACTTACAACTATACTAATGTGGCTTGGTTGGGAGTGACTAAGGGCAGAAATTTCAGGCACAGAGCAAATGTGGTCAAAAATGCCAATGGGCAAGACTGAGTGGCTGGTGACAGAGGAGCGTTCTCCCCATATGTGTAAAATGGCTTCAAAATGATGTTTTAAGACTCGCAAGTACATGTTTGTACATTAAGAGTTTTAGGGTACACTTCCAGTTACAGAACTGGACCTGACAGTACAGGGATGGGGAAAAAAAATGGAAGGAGGGAGAGAAAGAGCAAGGGAAGGAGAGGAAAGGAGAGAGGGAGAGAGGAAGGAAGGGGAAACGGAGGGCTTCTCCTAGACCCCCCTGAAGTTCTCTGGGGTACCCACTGCTCTTCGCAGCCCCAGAACAGAGTCCTGTGCTCAGCAGACTGGTGGAGGAAGAGGCCCCTCCTCTCTGCAGCTGAGCTCACTGGGCCCAAGTGAAAATGGAGGAGGAGCAGGCCCTGCAACACCTGAGACAATAAGATGCCCAGCCGCTCCCCCATGCCCTCCCCACTGCCTGAACTGAAGCAATTTGGTCAAAATGGTCCGTGAGCTGTTCCCTCTCACCTCTCCTCACAATGACGTGAGATCCCTATTTGGCTGAAGCCAACTCATGGCTGCTTGCTCATTATTTTCCCTGTTGAACTCTTGGACCGTAGTGAAGATCATTTGCAAATAAAACCGGGGGTTTCAGAAGGGTTTCGGAGACAATCAACCAGGCAGGGATATAGTCTCCCCTGTCAAATCAGCCTGACCACCCGTTATTATTCTTTCCCTTTCTTTTTCTTTTTTTTTTAATATCACTCATTTTTTCTGTCCGTTAAAGTTGTTTCTATTCATCTCCCTTCACCGTTGCCCAGGCCAATCTTCCTAAATTAGCAGAGGCCTGCAGGACCCTGTGTGGAGGAGAAGAGGGGGTGGGGGGGAGGGGAGACAGACAGACTGTCTGCAGCAAAACTATTTAATTTGAGCTGGTTACCCCTTCTGAAAAATGATGTCCACATCTGATAAGGAGACGAGCAGCTTAAATTGTTCCATCAGAAGCGAGCTGCCTGTTTCTGAAGCTCATTCCAGACAATTGGAAACTGTTCTCTCGTCTCTCCTTTTTTTTTTTTTTATAAGGCAATTGCCCAACTTGAAGGCTGTTTGTGATTGAAGTAGAGGCCACAATAATTTATACGGTAAAAGCCTCTATCTAGATCAAATTGTATATTTTCTAGGTAACTATGCTGGGTAAATAATCCCTCTGTTTCATCTTTAATGCCGTGTCTTTATGCATTCTGTCCATCGAACCCTCCTCTGGGAACGGGTTTCCATGCTGGGGCACAGGTAACTTGCTACTTAATACAGTTAATATGTTTTTTTGTCTTTGCGGATGAGAATATTGAGTGTTCTATCTTCCCTTCTTAGAGCTGGTTTGCCCCATGAATGCGCATTTGTTGCCCTAATGGGTCTTTTCCTGTTCTAATTAATACGACACCGTGGTATTGTCATCAGCCAGTATTTATGGAGCAGCTCTCCGAGGCCTGTGGCCTGTGTTGGGGGCTTTAATTAAAAGGTCCTATCTTATTCTAGGGATCTCTGCACAGAGACGTTCACACAGCCAAGAAAGGGAAGCAAGATAAGTTCTGGCCATAGTATCTATGCTGTGGGAAACAATGGGCTAGGTAAATAGATTATTAGAGAGCCCTGATCACTGTATATCAGTGAAATGGAAAGATACCATACATTGCAAAGGCCAAAAAATACACAGAAAAAAAACCATTTAAATAGTACAGATTAAATGATCTCATTTCATAGGGAAAAAAAGCATCTCAGTATATGGTATGTGTCTGTGTTTTTTACACAGCGTTTATATTTTAATGGCTTACTCTGTGTGTTTGCACATGTGGAAGCCAGAGGGCAACCTGCAGGAGTCAGTTCTCTCCTTCCACAGTGTGGGTCCTTGGGATTGAACTCAGGTCAGCAGGTTTAACCACCAGTGCTTATACAGGCTGAGTCATGTCACCATCCCACATGCAACCCACATGCAACGCTGTTTACATATAAAGGTGCATGAAGCTTATATTTGTATTTTTTATATATTTATTTTACGTATATGAGTACACCGTAGCTGTCTTCAGACCCACCAGACGAGGGCATCGGATCCCACTACAGATGGCTGTGAGCCACCATGTGGTTGCTGGGAATTGAACTCAGGACCTCTGGAAGAGCAGTCAGTGCTCTTAACTGCTGAGCCATCTCTCCAGCTCCCCATATTTGTATTTTTAAAGCCTTGAATAACATACACCAAATTGTCAATCAAATCACAGAGAATTAGGGAAGAAAAGAGGGCAAGAAAGCATTTATAGTTTATTTGCATATTGTTTGAACTTTTGAGGTGTATGTGTGTGTGTACGCAAACGTGTGAGTGTGCAGTTATATGTGCATGTGTACACATGCATGTAGAAGATAGAAGGCAGCTGTTAGTGTTGGGTTTTTTGTTTTGTTTTGTTTTTTCGTTTTGAGACAGGATCTCTCACTGGCCTGGACCTTGACTCGTAGGCCAGGCTGGCTGGTGGCCAGTGAGCTCCAGGATTCTAGCTGTCTCTTCCTCCCCAAACCAGTGAGCCCAAGAGTGCACTACAGACCTTTGGAGTATTCTCTGAGGATTAAACTCAAGTCCTTGTGGTTGCAAAGCAAGCACCTTACCAACTGAGCCATCTTTTCAGCCCCACGAGAGAAAAAAAATTTAATGAACTATGTTCCTTCAGGAGCCATGTATTGCAAGCCTTTTATGTGCTAGACAGGGTGAGGCATGGATAGCCATGGGAACGAGCAGCAGAAAGATGAAAAGAATTCACTGTCTCTTGGACATTCTCAGGAAGGGGCGCCTGCTGTCTCATGTGAACTATTGAAGGACTCAAACAGAGACATCTCCAGGTGGATAGAGGGCGCTCTTATTTCCATTTGGATGATGAAGGCAATCAGCAGAGCAACCTCAGCAGCTTAAGGTCCCAGAGGCAAGGATTCTGGGCAAGTTGAAGGGAACACTACATTTCTTAGTTGTCTGCTGTGATACAATTCTCAAACAAAACAACCTCAGGTTTATTTGTTCAAGGCAAAGTCCATCATGGCAAGAAAATTCAGGCAGCAGTGCTTGAAGCAGCCCATCACACAGTCTGAAGACAGGGAAGGGTGAACGCATGCTTCTCAGCAACCTTTCTCCATTTACACAGTCAAGGATACCAGCGTAGGGATGGCACCGCCCACAGTGGGCAGGTCTCCCTGCCTCCAGATAATCCCCAACAGGTGTGCCCAGAACTCCATATCTCAGGTAATTCTTAGTCTGTCAACTTGATCATTTAACACTAACAACCACAGAATAGTTCACTTAAGGACTTAGACATAATGTTTGTTCTGCTGATATTATCTGCAAGCTGTCTCCCTGATATAAAATATTATGAGATTTCTGGGAATCAATAATAGTGATGTGAAACAGAAAAGAGGAAGGCAGAATGCCCACGCCAACCCTGCACCTGTGCTGAATTTTTATTCATCGATGTGGATGGATATAGTAATGCATTGGAAACACAAGGGGTCCCCAGAAGCACCCCAATACCTTCTTCCCAGTCTACCCTTCTAAGATCTCATTTTCCTCCGAGTCCACTGCAAAGCCATTCCTTGTGAACATTCGTCATAAGACGTGCTTAACCATTCAAAACACACAATGCAGGCTGGAGAGATGGTTCAGTGGTTAAAGCACTGACTGCTCTTCCAGAGGTCCTGAGTTCAAATCCCAGCAACCACATGGTGGCTCGCAACCATCTGTAATGAGGCCTGATGCCCTCTTCTGGTGTGTCTGAAGACTGCTACAGTGTGTACTCATATACATGAAATAAATAAATCTTAGAAAGAAAAAACACACATTATCTTAAAGTATATTACCCATCCTTAGAACTACTCATAACAAAAACTGCTGGAGCCAATGGTCCCATAATCTACAGGTGGATGGGTGCTGTCCTTAACCTGTGGTTAACTGCTCCTTGCCTACCTAGAGGGGACGATAGATCAAAAGGTCAGTTTCTCAGATGCTGACATCACTTCGGTAAAAGTCCAGGACAATGGAAGCCATTATACACTCACAAAACCTAGACCCGAATATTTTGACGATGATTTGTGTTCCATATCAAGTCCAGAGAGGTATTGTACAAAGTCCAAGATCCAACAGCTTAAGGTGGAAAAAGTGGTGAACCCCAGTTCTCCTGGACCCCACTTCTTATCCAGAGCACCTGATAATTCCAGAATGAATAGGCACACAAGTCCATGGCTTTAAAGTGCTAACTCTGTACATAGCTGTGTGTCTATCCTCATGTACTGTAAATAGTCTATAGGTTTCTTACATAACACCCAGACAATACAAATAGTTATCATAATATTATCTAGAGGATAATGACAAGAAAAAAGTCTACATGTGTTCAGTATAAAAACGTGTGTGTGTGTGAGTGTGTGTATGTGTGTGTGTATTCGAAACAGGTTCTCACTTTGCCCAAACTAACCTTGAAATTACTATACATCCAAAATTGACCTTGAATTTCTGATTCTCCGTGTCTGTCTCTCCCAAGTGCTGAGACTTACCAGTGTGTACCACCATGGTCAGTTTGTGCAGTGCTGAGGGTCAAAACCAGGGCTTCAAGAATGCTAGCCAAGAGGATGTGGAGAAAGAGGAACACTCCTCCATTGGTGGTGGGATTGCAGACTGGTACAACCATTCCGGAAATCAGTCTGGAGGTTACTCAGAAAATTGGACATTGAACTACCTGAGGACCCAGCTATACCTCTCTTGGGCATATACCCAAAAGATGCCCCAACATATAAAAAAGACACGTGCTCCACTATGTTCATAGCAGCCTTATTTATAGTAGCCAGAAGCTGGAAAGAACCCAGATGCCCTTCAACAGAGGAATGGATACAGAAAATGTGGTACATCTACACAATGGAATATTACTCAGCTATCAAAAACAATGACTTTATGAAATTCATAGGCAAATGGAGGGAACTGGAAAATATCATCCTGTGTGAGGTAACCCAATCATAGAAAAACACACATGGTATGCACTCATTGATAAGTGGCTATTAGCCCAAATGCTTGAATTGCCCTAGATGCCTAGAACAAATGAAACTCAAGACAGATGATCAAAATGTGAATGCTTCACTCCTTCTTTAAAAGGGGAACAAGGGGACTGGAGAGATGGCTCAGCGATTAAGAGCACTGACTGCTCTTCCTGAGGTCCTGAGTTCAATCCCAGCAACCACATGGTGGCTCACAACCATCTGTAATGAGATCTGATGCCCTCTTCTAGTGTGTCTGAAGGCAGCTACAGTGTACTCATATACAATAAAATAAAATCTTTAAAAACGGGGGGGGGGGACAAGAATACCCTTGGCAGGGAATAGGGAGGCAAAGATTAAAACAGACACAGAAGGAACACCCATTCAGAGCCTGCCCCACATGTGGCCCATACATATACAGCCACCCAATTAGACAAGATGGATGAAGCAAAGAAGTGCAGGCCGACAGGAACCAGATGTAGATCTCTCCTGAGAGACACAGCCAGAATACAGCAAATACAGAGGCAAATGCCAGCAGCAAACCACTGAACTGAGAATGGGACCCCCGTTGAAGGAATCAGAGAAAGGACTGGAAGAGCTTGAAGGGGCTCGAGACCCCATATGAACAACAATGCCAACCAACCAGAGCTTCCAGGGACTAAGCCACTACCCAAACACTATACATGGACTGACCCTGGACTCTGACCTCATAGGTAGCAATGAATAGCCTAGTAAGAGCACCAGTGGAAGGGGAAGCCCTTGGTCCTGCTAAGACTGACCCCCAGTGAACGTGATTGTTGTGGGGAGGGCGGCAATGGGGGAGGATGGGGAGGGGAACACCTATATAGAAGGGGAGGGGGAGGGGTTAGGGGGATGTTGGCCGGGAAACCGGGAAAGGGAATAGCAATTGAAATGTAAATAAGAAATACTCAAGTTAATAAAGAAAAAAAGAAAAAAGAAAAAAGAATGCTAGCCAAGTATTCTGTCAACTGAGTACCACAACCGAGCCACATTTCTAGCCTTAGACGTGGAAATGCTTAATATTAATTTAAATCCACAATTGGTTGAACGCAAAACTATAGAATCCCCTGGTACTGTACAACAAGCTGGCTGAAAGCATAAGTCAGGCTTCACTCCGCCCTCAAATACTACAAAGAGAGCACCCGGTGCCAGTAGAGAAGCCTCAGCGGCCGTTCTCCTGTGCTGATCAGAAATCAGTGCGTTCTCCATCACCTTCTGTGGATCTTACCAAGGGAAGAGCATCTCTGACCATCTGATGGACACACGTTCATCGATGACCCTGCCGTATCCGTGGCGGTAACACTTGCTCCTGGGACCACATAGCAAGATCACAGCGTGGACATGCAACCACAGAGGAACGGGACACGGTTGGCTCCCCCTCCTCACATGAGCCGCTTCCTTTTGCCTCTCAGTCTGGGCACTTGAGTTTCAAATAAAGTACTCGTCTCCCACAGCCGTGAAGAGAGCGAATTAAGAATGGTGCTCTTTTGAGCAACTACAAAAAGTTCTCATTGGCTCATTGAGTCAAGTTCCCTAATGGCCAGCATATGAGCCCAATTTCTAACCAGTCCTGAATTGGCCATTTCCCTCTCAGTGGAGCAGGCTCCCTGTGGGGCAGATTGCCACGGGCTCTGCAGGTACCTGGAGGAACCACGGGAATCATCATCTCTGCCTTCAAGCCTTCTTATCTTCCGTGTTTTAAGTCTGTTCCAAGTCCTGCTCCTTCCGAGAGGAATGAGAAGACCCCCATAGACCTTAGGCCCTTTGAATCTGCCACAGCACCCCATATTTATTTGAAAAGGATTATTCCTTACTTTCCCGGCCAGCCCAGAGAAAGCAGGGGATAAAACGGGAAGGGGCTAGGCAATGTCTCATGCTGGAGAAATGATTTTAAAAATCACGATCCACGGGGCTCTATCGCCTCTGTATTGATAGCTTTTCAAAGAATTCAGAGGGCTGGGGATGTGGCATAGTTGGTAGAGTGCTTGCCTAGAATATGAAAAGCCCTGGGTTTGATTCCCAATCCTACACAATTAGGTACTCCCTAAAATAGGGGTTCATTTGTGAGATTCTAGACTCCTCCTTGGCTTTCTGCGTGCTTTACCTGATTGGACTTTTTTTCCAATGTAAGCCAGAGAGAGGTATGAAGCGTACACCCAATCCAAGAGCCTCCTTTCTCCATGTGCCAGCCAGCTCAGATGCACCAAGAAGTGTCTGGAACAAGTTTGGGTTTTTTGTTTGTTTTTTGTTTGTTTGGTTGGTTTTTGTTTGTTTGTTTGGTTTGGTTTTTTGTTTGTTTTGGGGGGTTTTTTGTTTGTTCATTTGTTTGTTTGCCTTAAAATAAAGCTAGAAATGTAACTCTTATTAGAGCACTTGCCTAGCATGTGCAGGGTCCTGGGTTCCATTCCCAGCACAGCAAAGAAACCTTAATGTGACTTTAATTTAGGATAGTAGGAGGCTGCAGTGACTTGCTCTCCTGGCTTCTAAATTGGTGCCTCGTAACTTCGGCACCAGTCAATGCTGTCAGTACTGGCTTCCAAGGACATCTGCTCAGTCCACTGCCTGGGGAGAGAAAGGCAGGGGGTGCTGGGAGGGAATGCTGTGAGTTTCAGGGTTGGCGCTTGCTACTCCTCTCTACTCACTCTGTCCTCACCAAGACGCCTGTACAGTCACTGGGGAGGCCAACTACACCTCACCTCAGCCATTCAGTAAGGGGACAGGTTCCCTTCACCTGGTGGCCTCAGGTGAAGGCAGATGACTTTAGTTGCTGCTTTTCCATGCTCCATCATGGCTAACCAAAGAGGATGCCACCCTTCCTCCTGAGACATGAAGATGTACACACACACACACACACACACACACACACACACACACACACTTTCCTCCTGAGACATGAAGATGTACACACACACACACACACACACACACACACACACACTTCTCCACCCCCATCCCTCCCACTAACGCTGCTCCAGGAAATTCCCTCCCTCATCGCCTCCAGCCTCATTCTCAATCCTTTCCCTTCTGTTTTCAACTAAACAGGGCCCAGAGGGCTCCCCCTGCAGGAGTCCTTCGGGTCCCAGTCCCCCACCTTGGCACCAAACGGCTTCCCCTTCCCATAGCCCAGCAAACTCTCAATTTGTCAGAGAACAATATGTTCTGTCCCTCTCGGGTGCATCCAGAATATAGGGACTATCTTTTCACACTGTGTGCCCAGCAGGCTCCTCGGCTGATGCAGGCTGGGCCCAACCTGCTCCAGATTCCCAGTCTCGCTGCCTGACCAGGGCATTGGCTCAAAAGAGGCTGCAGGCATAGGCCTCACAGAGGCCTTGCATTTCATTTCTGCCCCATGCAGCAGACAAAGAGGGCACTCACAAAAGACTCAGTGCAGTCACCCCTCCTGGCGCCCAGAACAAAGGGATGGCACGTGGGTACGGCCCTCAGCAGTGACGGCCCCTCTGCTCCCAGCCTCACATGCCTGGCTCGTTGCCATGGCGCGTTTTAATTAAGTGTAAGGATTTTGTGTCTTGATAACGGAAAAGGCAGCTCCCTTTTGTGTGTCTTGGGTCCTTTTAGGAGCAGCCAGGGGATGTGTGTAGAGCTCAGAACCAACACTTGGCAGGGGAGATGAGGAAGGGCAGGCCCCAAGAGGAGAGACTCTTGAGAGAGGTGGAGGCTGGTCTTCTGAAATATCCCTGTGCCCTCTCCATCACCCCTGACCAGCCCCCACTGAAAGGAGGCCCCTTACTCCAAACTGTCACCTGGGCTGGGTCAGGGGACAGGACAGTTGGTGCCAGGCAAGATGGTCTGTCATTATCTCCCAGTGGGCTTGGGAATCAATCCATAGCCCAAAAGAAGAAATATGCAGTCTGGTCCAGGTGTGTATGAAGAAGTACATGGCTCACTGCCCTGCCAGTCACCCTGCCACCAACTCTTCCCACCCTTAGCCCGATGGCTTTCAGCCCAAAGCCACCAGGCTCTGTTCTAGGAGCCAGATCTGCTAATCCTTCCATGAACAGGTCTTTGAATGGAGAAATGGTTTGTCTGACTCCAAAGAGTACGACGTTGTCTCTGTCTTTAGCTGCCTGTTTTTTATTCTTTAGAAACCTGGGTAGGTTGGGTAGGTCATTAGGCAGGTGAAGGCAGACACAAGATAAAAGGAGACCTGTCACTGGACAAGAAGGAAGAGAGGCAGGAACAAAGTTTTAGAAGGAAAGGAGGGAGAAGCAACATGGAGGCAGACGTAAACGATCCTTGCCATGCATCTCTACATAGATACGGGTTGTTATGAATATTTCTTAAGGGATGGATTTCTATAGGTCATTTATCTTATCTAGGTGGGCGGTTTATATCTTTACCATTTGGTTGTGAGCTTATTGTGTGAATGTATTGTGGATTGAAAATTTAACATATAAATCTGATTACTAAGTTACAGTCTATTGAGTCTTGATTTTACCAGGTAGCTGGGAGTTTATACTTTCACTACTGGGGGCAGTTGTTGGGAGTGTGGGCAGAGTCCGTGGCAGGGAGCCGTGATAGGCCAGCCCCATGCTGGACTTCTAGAGCCCTGATCTTACTGGGTAGCTGGAACCAGAGAGTTTGCGGCTAACAGAGAGCCACAGGGAGAGATACTAACCAGAGATAAATTAAGGTTAGTTCTGTATGGCCCTCCCATGCCGGAACTAACTCCAGGGACCAGTGTGGCCAGGCGCCTCACTAAAATGACTCGCAGACCTCCTGGGTCAGAGAGTACTTGGGGGCAGCGTGGAGCTGCTGAGATAAAGATACCCTGAAGTGCCATGTGGCCCAACGGGTTCCGGCGCTAGTGCAAGATAAAAGGTTAGCCATATTTTTTAATATTTACCCCAACAAACCTCTTGTGTTCTGGACCCTTGATTGGGAGCTCTAAGGAGATTTAAATGAGAAGACCGTCCTGTACCCACGGTCTAGGCCAGGTACTGCTTCTCATCCTCATGATTTGAAAAGGCTCAGCGATAAATGCTTGGTGCCCAGCAGGTGACGCTCTTTGGGGAGAGTTTGGGAAGTGACAAGAGTGTGTCTTGACAGTTCTACCAGGTCCCTTGTCTATTCCTGACTCTCTGCTTGCTGCCTGTCCACCACAAGGTGGAGAAGGTCCTCAACCACGTGCTTCCACCCCCTCACATGATGCCTTGCCTCACACTTCCTAAGTCAGCAGGGCCATGGACTGTGAATTGAGACGGTGAGCCAGAATGAGCCATTCTCCCTGTGGTTCTCTCAGACGTGTTGGTCAGAGCCATGAAAAAACAAACAAACAAAAATACTTCTATTACACTCTACCCACACAGGACCTTTTTTTCCTCACTATGTTGAGCATGCTTGATTGTTCCTTACAAGCCAGTGTCCTGATAGTCACTCTGATGGCCACAGCCTCATGTTGGCCCTTCTATAAATAGGGCTACCCTGTGTAATCAACAGCATATTGTGGAAATGAGGAGTGGGAACTCTCAAGCTAGATCATAAAAGTCACGGCCTTCACCCCGTCCTCTCCTGGGTCACTCAGTCTCAGGGCATCGAGACATCATGTTACATGGACACTTAAATAGCCTTAGAACGTGGTCCACGGGCTGAGGCACCAGAGCTCCCTGTCAATAGCTGATACCAATTTGCCAGACACATGGAAGAGCTGCTGTGGGCTTGGATCCTTCAACCCCAATGAAGTTTGGAAATGACTAGGTCCCCCCACACACACATTAAGAATGCAAGCTCGGAGTCAGAACATCTAAAGAAGTCCCTGTTAGATTCCTGACATACAGGTGTTGGTTACTTTTCTCTCACTGTAATAAAGCACCAGGACCAAGGCAAATTATAAAAAAGAAAAGGTTTATTTGGGACTGACTATTCCAGAGGGATAGTCCGTCACCATCATGGTGAGGAGCAGGGCAGCAGGCGGGCCAGCATAGCATTGGACAGCAGCTGAGAGCTCGTGTCCTGAGCCACAGCTAGGAAGCACAGAGCTCACTGAGTGTAGAGCTCAGAACCAACTCTTGGCATGGGAGATGAGGAAGGGCAGGCCCCAAGGGGAGAGACTCTTGGGAGATGTGGAAGGGGGGGTTTTGAAACCCAAAGCCCTTTCCTAGTGATACATTTTCTCCAAAAGACCACACCTCCTTCCCAAACAGCCATCAGTTGGGGACTGATTATTCAAATGCTTGAGACTTATGGAAGGCAACTCATTCAAATTATCACTCACAGAACTGCTTGAAATAATGGTTTTGTTAGGAACCACTGAGGTCAGGGTGGTGTATCAAGTGACAACTAGTCATCAAACAGACCAGGACCCTGACTCAAGCTGACTTCCCTCGGCAGTTACTGAAGTGAGCAGACCTAGCTTAGTACTGAAGAATCCAGCCTTGTCCTGGTTCTGGTTCTGGGGACTCCAGTAAACAAGTCCTCCAGGCAGTACTAACCCCTCCAAGTTCCGCTGACTCCAGTTGACGTTTTCCCCCTCAGACATTGATGTTTTTGTTTTTTTTCCCCAGCAGGCTGTTGCTCTGCCAACCTCCATTACTCACAATT